>NC_057810.1:444821945-445121945 GCF_018294505.1 Triticum aestivum | reverse complement strand
TCATCACACTTCTATTGATTACAACATAAGAATTACAACTCGAAACTAGAACAAGATATGACTCTATATGAATGCCTCCGGTGGTGTACCGGGATGGTGCAATGAATCAAGAGTGACATGTATGAAACATAATGCATGGTGGCTTTGCCACAAATACGATGTCAACTACATGATCATGCAATGGCAATATGACAAAAGTAAAGTATGTCATGATGATGATGAATGGAATGGTGGGAAGTTGCATGGCAATATATCTCGGAATGGCTATGGAAATGCCATAATAGGTAGGTATGGTGGCTGTTTTGAGGAAGATATAGGGAGGTTTATGTGTGATAGAGTGTATCGTATCACGGGGTTTGGATGCACCGGCGAAGTTTGCACCAACTCTCAAGGTGAGAAAGGGCAATGCACGGTACCGAAGAGGCTAGCAAAGGCGGAAAGGTAAAAGTGCGTATAATCCATGGACTCAACATTAGTCAAAAGAACTCACATACTTATTGCAAAAATTTAGAAGTCATCAAAAACCAAGTACTACACGCATGCTCCTAGGGGGGGATAGATTGGTAGGAAAAGACCATCGCTTGTCCCCGACCGCCACTCATAAGGATGCACAAGCCAGGTACACTTCATGTTTCAAATTTGTTACACAACTTTAACCATACGTGCATGCTACGGGACTTGCTAACTTCAACACAAGCATTCTTTAAATTCATAATCACCCAACTAGCATGACGTTAATATCACTACCTCCATATGTCAAAACAATTATCAAGTATCAAATTGATCATAGCATCCAATTCACTTCCTATGATAGTTTTTATTATACCCAACTTGGATGCCTACCATTCTAGGACCAACTTTATGATCATAGCAAATACCATGCTGTTCTAAAATACTCTCAAAATAATATAAGTGAAGCATGAGAGACTAGCAATTTCTTCAAAATTAAGACACCACCGTGCTCTAAAAGATATAAGTGAAGCACTAGAGCCAAAACTATCAAGCTCAAAAGATATAAGTGAAGCACATAGAGTATTCTAGCAAATTTTAATCAAATAGGCTTCTCACAAAAGGTGTATACAGCAAGTATGATTGTGGTAAACTAAAAATCAAAGACTAATATAATACACGACGCTCCAAGCAAAACACATATCATGTGGCGAATAAAAATATAGCTCCAAGTAAAGTTACCAATGAACGAAGACGAAAGAGGGGATGCCTTCCCGGGGGTTCCCCAAGCTTAGGCTTTTGGCTATTCTTTAATATCTTGGGGTGCCTTGGGCATCCCCAAGCTTAGGCTCTTGCCATTCCATAGTCCATAAAAGCTTTACGCAAAACTTGAAAACTTCACAACACAAAACTCAACAAGAAATCTTATAAGCTCCGTTAGTGAAAGAAAAGAAAACCACCACATTAGCTACTGCAATGAACTCATTCTTTATTTATTTTGGTGTTAAAACTACTGTATTACAACTTCTCTATGGTTTATAAACTATTTTACTAGCAATAGATGCATCAAAATAAGCAAACAACACACGAAAAAACAGAATTTGTCAAAAACAGAACAGTCTGTAGCAATCTGTAACTAACACAAACTTGTGTAACTCTAAAAATCCTACAAAAATAGGAAGTCCTGGACAACTTGTTTATTGAACAGAAGCAAAAGAATCAACGCAAAACCACGTTTCTGTGATTTAACAAAATTATATTCGTGCATGAAAAGTTTCTGTTTTTTAGCAGAATCAAATCAACTATCATCGTAGGTTATCCTATAGGTTCTACTTGGCACAAACACTAATTAAAAGATAAAAACACATCTAAACATAATGTAGATGCAAGATTTATTACTAAACAGGAGCAAAAACAAAAAACATAAAGAAAATTAGGTTGCCTCCTAACTAGCGCTGTCGTTTAACGCCCCTAGCTAGTCATAAAAGCAAAGATAGATCTAACGAGTGCCCTCTTTGGCACTAAATTCATCAATAGAGCGCTTGTGATCTCTAGGGATTTATCCCCCTTTAGCAATGGCTAAACCTTTAGGCAAAAATTCAAAAAATTCATTGGTAGCAAAAGGTTCCTTAACAATAGAGAGACAATTGGGAAGAATACTTATGGATTTGAGATCCGCGTCTACCTTACTTGAAGATCCACCCTTATTTTTAGGAACATAAATAAACTTGGAAGTTTTAGTAGAGGGTTTTGGAGTGTTTTACATGGGGGAAAATGCGGAACCTAAGTTTGTAATGATATCCTCAAGTTTACCGATTCTAGCAGAGTCTAGATCTATTTTTTCATCGACTATATGTTCTTTTTCTTTAAGATTTTTCAAAGTAACTCCAACCTTAGATCAAAATTGGGTAATGTGATTATGAATCTTTTTATCCAAATTTTCAATTAACTCAATAGTGGCAATTTTATTTTCGATAATATCATGTCGTTGCATCACATGTTCTAAAGTTAAAACCGTTCCATTAACCAAAAGAGGTGGTGGGCCAAACAAATCTAACATAGCATTATAAGCATCAAACGTATGGCTACTAATGAAATCACCTCCAGTAGCAATATCAAGAACACATCTATTACAAGGAGTAATGCCTACATAAAAATTGCGGAGAAGGATGGAAGTAGCAAGCTTCCTAGTGGCTTTATATTGGGCATTGCAAATTCTATGCCAAGCATATTTTAAATTTTCTCTCTCCCTTTGCTTAAAATTGAGAATTTCTTGTTCGGGAGTGAGAATAAGGATAGGAGGACTAGCCATAACAACAAGCAAAATGAACTAACACACGAGCAATCAAAAAGCAAGCGAAAAAGAGAGGAGGAGATTGGGAAAGAGAGGGCGAATAAAACGGCAAGGGTGAAGTGGGGGAGAGGAAAACGAGAGGCAAATGGCAAATAATGTAAATGCGAGGGAGATGGGTTTGTGATGGGTACTTGGTATGCTTGACTTAAGCAAATACCTCCCCGGCAACGGTGCCAGAAATCCTTCTTGCTACGTCTTGAGCTTGCGTTGGTTTTCCTCGAAGAGGAGAGGGTGATGCAGCAATAGTAGCGTAAGTATTTCCCTCAGTTTTTGAGAACTAAGGTATCAATCCAGTAGGAGGCTCCTCAAAAGTCCCACGCACCTACACAAACAAACTGAGAACTCGCAACCAACACAATAAAGGGGTTGTCAATCCCTTCACGGCCACTTGCGAAAGTGAGATCTAATAAACATAGTAAGATAAGATAAATATATTTTTGGTATTTTATAATATAGATGCAAAAAGTAAAGATGCAAATAAAAGTAGATTGGAAGCAAATATGATAAGAGATAGACCCGGGGGCCATAGGTTTCACTAGAGGCTTCTCTCAAGATAGCATAAGTATTACGGTGGGTGAACAAATTACTGTCGAGCAATTGATAGAAAAGCGCATAGTTATGAGATTATCTAGGCATGATCATGTATATAGGCATCACGTCCATAACAAGTAGACCGACTCCTGCCTGCATCTACTACTATTACTCCACACATCGACCGACTCCTGCCTGCATCTAGAGTATTAAGTTTATAAGAACACAGTAACTCATTAAGCAAGATGGCATGATGTAGAGGAATAAACTCAAGCAATATGATATAAACCCCATCTTGTTATCCTCGATGGCAACAATACAATACGTGCCTTGCAACCCTTTCTGTCATTGGGTAAGGACACCGCAAGATTGAACCCAAAGCTAAGCACTTCTTCCATGGCAAGAAAGATCAATCTAGTAGGCCAAACCAAACTGATAATTCGAAGAGACTTGCAAAGATAACTCAATCATGCATAAAAGAATTCAGAGAAGATTCAAATATTATTCATAGATAAACTTGATCATAAACCCGCAATTCATCGGATCTCGACAAACACACCGCAAAAAGAGTTTACATCGAATAGATCTCCACAAGAGAGGGGGAGAACATTGTATTGAGATCCAAAAAGAGATAAGAAGACATCTAGCTAATAACTATGGACCTGTAGGTCTTTGGTAAACTACTCACAACTCATTGGAGGGGCAAGGATGTTGATGTAGAGGCCCTCCATGGTTGATTCTCCCTCCGGTAGAGTGCCGGCGAAGGCTCCAAGATGAGATCTCGCGGATACAGAAGGTTACGGTGGTGGAAATTGTGTTTCGTCCTGCTCAAGGATGTTTTCGGGGTACGTAGCAATATATAGGAGGAAGACGTACGTCGGTGGTCGCCCGAGGGGCCCACGAGATAAGGGCGCGCCCTCCTATCTCGTGGGAGCCTCGGCAGCTTCTTGGCTTGCACTCCAAGTCCTCTGGATCACATTCGTTCCAAAAATCTTGCTCCCGAAGGTTTCATTCCATTTGGACTCCGTTTGATATTCCTTTTCTTCGAAATACTGAAATAGGCAAAAAAAAACAGCAATATGGGTTGGGCCTCCAGTTAGTAGGTTAGTCCCAAAAATGATATAAATGTGTAAAATAAAGCCCATAAACATCCAAAGGGGGTAATATAATAGCATGGAACAATCAAAAATTATAGATACGTTGGAGATGTATCAGGCCTCCGGTTAATATGTTAGTCCCAAAAATGATATAAAAGTGTATAGTAAAGCCCATAAACATCCAAAACAGTAATATAATAGCATGGAACAATCAAAAATTATAGATACGTTGGAGACGTATCATTTGTGCGTTGTCTCCTACTGGATTGATACCTTGGTTCTCAAACTAAGAGAAATACTTATCTCTACTTTGCTGCATCACCCTTTCCTCTTCAAGGGAAAAACCAACGCAAGCTCAATAAGTAGCTAGGTACTATTCATCCACCATCGTCCTCCAGGCTCCACCTGCTATTGTTCATAGAGCCTTCACGGGGTCCTGTTCATCCACCCACCAGCTGGGGTGTGGCGGCCTCCCCGAGGTCCTGTTCATCCAGTGCTAACAACCTACTACCACGGGGTCCTGTTCATCCAACCCCCACCGGGAACTGTTCATCCACAGCCAACTAACCGGCTCGACTCACCATGTCACAACTTGTTCTACGTGCCATGCGCACATTAGCAACGGTCACTGTTCATCGAGGGGCAACCCAACACTTGCTGGCACGTCTCACATGGGGGCTCGATCGGCTTCAGTAAGTAGCAGTAGTGAATGATCGCTCAGGTTCAGTTAGCATTAGCAGTGAAGGAATCGCTTAGGTTCAGTCAGCAGTGAATGAATCGCTCAGGTTTAGTTAACAGCCAAGGGACCGATCGCTCGGGTTCAGTAATGTAGTTAGTGTGATTGCTCGGGTTCAGTTAGAGCCAATGCCTCGCACACACGCGCGTATGAGAGAGAAACGCGCAAACCATAATGCATCGCTCGGCCCCGACCACCCACCGTAACCGGGAACTCCCCGATATTTTCCTCGCCCTTGTTTCTACCACGATTTTTCCCGTCATGGATGGACCAAAGAATGTCATCCGGGTGCGTCTCCGGCCCGCCTAGGACGAAAATCCTATTTTCTGTCATGATTTTTTGTCATAGAAGTAGGGGCCCACCACATGTATGATGATACGTGTTTTTGTCACAATTATCGTCATAGAAGTGTCATAAGCATGACAGGAAAAAAATGTTCGGGCAATTATCACGGATGTGTCTTTTTTTGTAGTGGCTACAATCATTTTACCACACTTGTTCTTCAAAGTAGCACCATGTTCTTCATATAGAGAATCTCCATGATTTGTCACTTTCATATACTAGTGGGAATTTTACATTATAGAACTTGGCTTGTATATTCTGATGACTAGCTTTCACAAATGCTCGACGTCTTCATGAGCAAGCAAGTTGGATGGACACCCACTTAGTCTCATAGGGAGAACACTTATAGCTCTAGTGCATCTGTTGCATGGGAATTCCTCCTCCTCAAATTAACATCAATTATAGGGCATCTCCATTGCCTAACAATCAGCCATGTTGATGTGAGACTTTCTTATACTTTTGTCTTCTCTTATAAACCCCACTCTTTGCCATCCAAAGTGCTAAGTCCATGGCTCACGCTCATGTATTGAGAGAAGTTGAAAAAGCTGAAGCGACAAAAAGTATGATACAATTGCTTGGTTTGGCACCGGGGTGCTCATTATTTATACTTTATGCTAGGAAGACTAAGCATGCTAGGCCATTTGATTTTGTAGGGATAGCATTCTTAAGCATTCTTTATTTTGAAGGGGCATGATTGTTTGTTAGTATATCTGAGTATTGATGTCTTTATATCAAATGATAGACTATTGCCTTGAACCACTCATATCATAATATTCATGCCATGAATAGATTATTTGATCAAGATTATGCTAGGTAGCATTCCACATCAAAAAATATCTTTTTTATCATTTACCTGCTCGAGGGCGAGTAGGAATTAAGCTTGGGGATGCTGATATGTCTCCGTCGTATCTATAACTTTTTATTGTTTCATGCCAATATTTTACTATGTCCACATACTTTTGGCATTATTTATATTATTTTCCTGGAATAACATATTGATCCAGTACCCAGTGGCAATTCTTGTTTGTTGCAGTTTTTTGTTTCGCATAAAATCCATATCAAACGAAGTCCAGGCACGATAAAATTTTACAGATTTTTTTGGAATATATGTGATTTTTGGGGGAAAATATCAACGCAAGACGGTGCCCGAGGGCCCCACAAGACAACAGGGCGCGCCTTGATGTCTTGTGGACACCTCGTAGGTCGATTGGAGCTCTTCTTTTGTCGCAAGAAAGATAACTTCTGAAGAAAAATCCCCTCAAAATTTCAACCCAATCGGAGTTGTGGATCTCCCGGAATATAAGAAACGGTGAAGGGCTGTGAAAACAGACGCGAAACAAAGCATCTGTATATTTCTGCTTAGAAGAGAAAGAAAGTTGGCTATACAATCCCTTATGAGCTTGAAGTAGTCATCATGTGCCTCCACTCCCTCCACAATACGTAAAAACAATGGTTTGCGCATACGAAAACAACGACGAAACCATGGATCATCCAGGAAAGTTGGGTCCAGAGCATAGTTGTACCTGTGCAGTACCTGTGCTTCGGAGACCCTATCCCGACTGATCACTCTTATTCCTTTGATTGAGCCCTTAAGGTTGAGAATATAATGCACTTGTCGGCCCATTTCTTCTTGCATGCTCATGAGCATGATCATGTCCACTTGTTCATCTAAATCTGACGATTTGAATACCTCATCTTCAATCATTTTATCAAGCTTCATTGGTCCATACTCCTCGCCCGATGAAGCATCGAAATTCATCGCTTTCCCTACAAATAAAACACACAAAACTGGGTCGGACCATGTGGGAACACATAGAGCGCAAGGGATAGCCTAAGAGTTGTTGGACGTACCGCGGTGGTGTCCTGGTTGGCAGCGAGCATGGGAAAGAGGACTATTGTGCCGGTACTAGTGGCATTGAGGCTCGGAATGGCTGTGGAGCAAGGGTGGTGGCAGAGCTATGAGATGTCTATTGTGAAGGAGTAAGAAGAGAGGACAGAGCAGATGAATCCGGTAGGTCGAGAGGGTCGATTTGATGCAATTTGTGCTGGCGTAGACCTGTTGGGGAACGCGGTAATTTCAAAAAAAATCCTACGATCACGCAAGATCTATCTAGGTGATGCATAGCAACAAGAGGGTAGAGTGTTGTCTATGTACCCTCGTAGACTGAAAGCGGAAGCGTCATGACAACGCGGTTGATGTAGTCGTAAGTCTTCACGATCCGGCCGATCCTAGCAGCGAAGGTACGGCACCTTCGCGATCTGCACACGTTCAGCTCGGTGACGTCCCACGAACTCTAGATCCAGCTGAGGTCAAGGGAGAGTTTTCTCAGCATGACGGTGTGGTGATGGTGATGATGAAGTTACCGGCGCAGGGATTCGCCTAAGCACTACGACGATATGACCGAGGTCGAAATCTATGGAGGGGGACACCACACACGGCTAAAAGATCAACTCGGTCAACTTGTGTTCTATGGGGTGCCCCCTCCCCCGTATATAAAGGAGTGGAGGAGGGGGAGGCCGGCCTCATGGGGTGCGCCCCAAGGGGGATTCCTACTCCTACTAGGAGTAGGTTTCCCCCCTTTCCTAGTCCAACTAGGAGGGGGGAGGAAGGGAAGAAGGGAAGAAGGAAAGGGGGGGCCAGCCCCCCTCCCCAATTCGGATTGGGCTTGGGGGGCACGCCCCACCACTTGGGCGTCTCCTCCTCTATTCCACTAAGGCCCATGAAGGCCCATTGACCCCTCAGGGGGGTCCGATAACCTCCTAGTACTCCGGTTTTATCAGAAACTTCTCCGGGACACTTCTGGTGTCCAAACATAGCCGTCCAATATATCAATCTTTATGTCTCGACCATTTCGAGACTCCTCGTCATGTCCATGATCTCATCCGGGACTCCGAACAACCTTCGGTACATCAAATCACATAAACTCATAATACCAACCGTCATCGAACGTTAAGCGTGCGGACCCTACGGGTTGGAGAACTATGTAGACATGACCGAGACACGTCTCCGGTCAATAACCAATAGCGGAACCTAGATGCTCATATTGGTTCCTACACATTCTACGAAGATATTTATCGGTTAAACCCGCATAACAACATACGTTGTTCCCTTTGTCATCGGTATGTTACTTGCCCGAGATTCGATCGTCGGTATCATCATACCTAGTTCAATCTCATTACCGGAAAGACTCTTTACTCGTTTCTTCATACTTCATCCCGCAACTAACTCATTAGTCACAATGCTTGCAAGGCTTATAGTGATGAGTATTACCGAGAGGGCCCAGAGATACGTCTCCGAAACACTGAGTGACAAATCCTAATCTCGATCTATGCCAACCCAACAAACACCTTTGGAGACACCTGTAGAGCACCTTTATAATCACCCATTTACGTTGTGACGTTTGGTAGCTGAGGGAGTCCTGGACTAGGGGGTGTCCGGATAGCCGAACTATCATCTTTGGCCGAACTCCTAGACTATGAAGATACAAGATTGAAGACTCCGTCCCGTGTCCGGATGGGACTTTCCTTGGCGTGGAAGGCAAGCTTGGCGATTCGGATATGTAGATCCCCTACCATTGTAACCGACTCTGTGTAACCCTAGCCCTCTCCGGTGTCTATGTAAACCGGAGGGTTTTAGTCCGTAGGACGAACAACAATCATACCATAGGCTAGCTTCTAGGGTTTAGCCTCTTTGATCTCGTGGTAGATCTACTCTTGTACTACCCATATCATCAATATTAATCAAGCAGGAGTAGAGTTTTACCTCCACCGAGAGGGCCCGAACCTGGGTCAAAACATTGTATCCCTTGTCTCCTGTTACCATCCGCCTAGACGCACAGTTCGGGACCCCCTACCCGAGATCCGCCGGTTTTGACACCGACATTGGTGCTTTCATTGAGAGTTCCTCTGTGTCGTCACCTTTAGGCCCGATGGCTCCTTCGATCATCAACAACGACGCGGTCCAGGGTGAGACTTTTCTCCCCGTACAAATCTTCGTATTCGGCGGCTTTGCACTGCGGGCCAATTCGCTAGGCCATCTGGAGCAGATTGAAAGCTACGCCCCTGGCCATCAGGTCAGATTTGGAAGTTTGAGCTATACGGCTAACATCCGCGGAGACTTGATCTTCGACAGGTTCGAGCCACAGCCAAGCGCGCCGCACTGTCACGATGGGCATGATCTAGCTCTGCTGCCGGACAGTGCCCTGGAGGCCGCACAAGTGTCTGCTCCGACCCTTAGCTCAGAGCCGACTTCGCCGATCGAGGATGGGTGGCTGGACACCGCCTCGGGGGCTACGGCGATTGAGCCGAACACCATCCCTGTCCTTCGCAAAGCCCGTGACTCCTAGGTGCCGCACTCCTCTCCGAACTCCGAACCTCCCGCGCCCCTGCCAATCAAATCCGATTGGGTGCCGGTTATGGAGTTCACTGTCGCGGACATCTTTCAGCACTCGCCCTTTGGAGACATCCTGAATTCACTAAAGTCTCTCTCTTTATCAGGAGAGCCCTGGCCGGACTATGGTCAGGAAGGTTGGGATGCGGACGACGAAGAAATTCAACGCCCACCCACCACCCACTTTGTAGCCACTGTCGATGATTTAACCGACATGCTCGACTTTGACTCCGAAGACATTGACTGTATGGACGACGATGCCGAAGACGACCAAGAGCCAGCGCCTACATGGCACTGGAAGGCCACCTCAACTCACGATGTATATATGGTGGATACACCTAAAGGAAGCGATAACGAGGAACAACGGGACGCTGCGAAGGATAATTCCCTCGAAAAGCAGTCAAAACGGCGACATAAGCGCCGCTCAAAGTCCCGCCTCGAGAAAGACAGCACCCATACAGACCCAGCCATAGAGCAGGGCGAACCGGTGGACGACGAACATGCCCTCGAGCAACCATCCGAACAGGATAACTTGGAGAAACAATCCGTCCCCGGCGAAGATAACAGTCCGGACGATCTCACGCCGGACACACCGTTGGATCAGAAGAACCTCCACAAAAGGCTTGTCGCCACTGCACGTAGTCTGAAGAAGCAGAAGCGGAAGCTCAAAACAGCGGAAGACGCACTCAGAAAGAGATGGATCAAAGTACTCAACACCGCAGATAAATACGGCGATAGTCACCAAACAAAGAGCTACCCAAAGCGCAAACTACTGCCCGAATTTGACGAGGAGGCCGTAGAGCCCCCACAATCAAAGAACAAAGAGGACGCCCGGTCGGATAGACGACCACATGGCAAACATAGAGCGACAAGCGGCGCTGCACACAAGCCGGCACGCGATCCACATAAGGAGCCGCACCAAAAGGATGCCCAGTCAGGTCTATCTATGGGCCAAGAAAGCAAGCTCTAGAAAGCAATACAACACGTCGAGTATTCGAACATCACGGCACACCCAAATACAGAGGCGCCGCACACCCCCTATGTTTCACCGATGAGGTGCTGGATCATGAATTTCCAGCGGGATTCAAGCCCGTAAACATAGAGGCATACGACGAACAACAGACCCTGGAGTCTGGATTAAGGATTACATCCTGCACATACACATGGCTAGAGGAGATGACCTCCACGCCATAAAATACTTACCCCTCAAGCTCAAAGGGCCAGCCCGGCATTGGCTTAAAAGCCTCCCCGAAAACACTATTGGAAGTTGGGAAGAGCTCGAGGATGCGTTTCGGGCAAATTTTCAGGGGACTTATGTCCGCCCTCCGGATGCAGACGATTTAAGTCACATAACTCAACAGCCTGGAGAGTCAGCCCGCAAATTCTAGAATAGGTTCCTCACCAAAAAGAACCAAATAGTCGACTGTCCGGACGCCGAAGCCTTAGCAGCTTTCAAACACAACGTCCAAGACGAATGGCTCGCCAGACACCTTGGCCAAGAAAAGCCAAGAACAATGGCCGCACTAACAAGCCTCATGACCCGCTTTTGCGCGGGAGAGGATAGCTGGCTGGCAAGATGCAGCACCAGTGACCCAAGTACATCCAAGGTCAGGGATGGAAATGGGAAACCACGACGCAGCAAGGACCAGCGCCGGACCAAGGGAAACAGTCCAAAGAGCACGGCAGTCAACGCCGGATTCCAAAGTTCTCGGCAGAACAACAAAAAACTGCCTCTTAAGGACAACAGCGACGAGCTATCCAACCTAAACAAAATCTTGGACAAGATATGCCAAATCCACAGTACCCCTAGGAAGCCTGCAAACCATACCCACAGAGATTGTTGGGTCTTCAAACAGTCCGGCCGACTTAACGCCGAATACAAGGGGCTCGACACACCAAGTGAGGACGATGATGAACCCCACAAGCAGAGCACCGGAAAACAAAAGAATTTCCCACAAGAGGTCAAAACAGTAAACTCACTTCAAGTGACAACAGGGAAAAATAGAGCGGCGCCCATTGAAACACGCGCCGCACGATCTACCCCAGCGGGGTCCCGACACTGGATGTCAAAACCAATCACCTTCGACCATCAGGATTACTCCGGAAGTATCCGGAATGCAGGATGGACTGCTTTGATATTAGATCCTATAATCGACGGACTACAATTTACACAAGTCCTAATGGACGGCAGCAATGGTCTAAACCTGCTATATCAGGACACAATCCGCAGAATGGGGATAGACCCAACCAAAATTCGCCATAGCAACACTTCCTTTAAAGGAGTGATGCCAGGCCCATATGCCCATTGTACGGGCTCTCTATTACTAGAAGTTGTGTTCGGCTCATCCGACAACTTCCGTCGCGAAAAGTTAGTCTTCCACATCGCCCCATTTAAAAGTAGCTATCAAGCACTATTGGGACGCGAAGCTTTCGCCCGCTTTAACGCAATACCGCATTACGCATCTCTTGCACTTAAAATGCCCGGTCCACGCGCCATCATCTCATTAAAGGGAAACTTCAAGTGTTCCTCGAATACGTAAGAACGTGAGACTGCCTTGACAGCCACACACTAATCCGGCTTTGCTGATCAAAGCCCCTAAACAGGTCATTCAGACTCCGGACACGGTTAGGCGAGTCCGGTATAAATAAACAAGGGGCTTACTAGCCGTGTACCCCCTTACAAGGGGCTCCACGCAAGCTCAATTTTATTCATTTTTTGAATCATACTCTGTTTATTTTAAAATACATTTTTCGCACGATCTTTTTTCCCCAACTAAGTTCTTCTCTTTTACAGATGAACATCGTGCTACACCCGTCCAGGATACGGCACAACGGAGACACAGGCGCAGACGTGCAGTAGGGACCCGTTGCAAGGATTCTTTTCAGATTAAGACCCTGCGTAAACCTTTTTTACTGTCTCTTGTTGTTACACATCCCCCGGTTTCTTGCTATAACCGAGGAGGAGGCTGGCGTTTTGGCATCGGCCGCGTCAGAAATTTTTGCGCGTACCTGGACACTAGGGGCTTAGGGCATTGTTCTGCCCGTTTTCATAAAGACCGAATACCTTAGGGAGTGTTCGACGTCTCGAGTTAGGCCTTATATGCATCAGCTCCGAATCATGTCTTTGGTCAAATGTTGGATTTGCCTGGCTCCTATGTTTTGCTGCCTTACGTTCCGCTCTATCGGCTAACGCGGCACCAGGAGAACTACTGCGATTGTGCCCCGGTTCGGCCTGGTGAGCACCTCAGTAGAGAAAGCCGAAAACTGAGTGTCATGATATAGCAAGAGACTGGTCAACCACTCGATGGACCACCGGAATGTTTAGAATTCCTCCGCATTAACGAAGGACCGCTTCCCGGTCAGGCACGTACGCGCCCCGAGTTCGGGAGAGCGCGGTGCCCCCAGGGGCAATATAGTAGGCCCACCATCGAACTCCTGTGGCTAAGTGAAAGTGATAAAGAATTATAGTCCGGTTGCCTAGTTTGCTACGCTATCACCTCCTTTACAGGACCAAGACGTTGGATTAAGTGTGAAAATGCTCCTTTTGCAAACACCCCCGCACTATGTGCGTGGGGGCTGAAGCCGAAGACTGCCATCTTCCAGGTTATATACACATATACATCAACGGCCGCACAGGAGGTATTTTACTACTTGACCGCACAAGTATAAAAAGCTCTTATATTATATTGAAACATCGTTTCACAAATCATACATGTCATTTGAACATAATATCCTTCGAGCACTGCGTCTCTATTAAACGAGCGCCCTGCAGGACTTCCTCAAAATAGTGCTCGGCAGGTACTCGGCTTCTGTCTGAATCCTGGGATGCAACGTCGGTGGCCTTCATCTCCGCCCAACATGTCTTGACATGGGCAAGAGCCATCCGTGCACCCTCTATGCATGCCGACCGCTTCATTGCATCGATATGCGGCACCGCATCAAGGAACTGCTGCACCAAGCCAAAATAACTCTCCGGCTTGGGCCTTTTCGGCCACAAATGAGTCACGACATCCTTCATGGCAAGTCCGGACAACCTATTCAGCTAACCGATCGGTTAATGGAAGTGGACGCTCTGGACTATGGAACTGCGACCAAAAAAGCTCTTCCATTCCGTGATCCTTTTGGCCTCAGAAGTGTGCGACCGCGTCTGCGGCACTCGCCGCCAAATCCAGATAAGCATCCTCCGCGCCCCACAGCTGGCCCAACTGAGCATACTTCAGATCCGTGAACTTCCTCCGCAACAGAAAGGGCTTTCCAGCCGCGATATCCCCGGCTTGACGTAGCTCCTCCTTTATAGCTCTCATCGCGGAGCGGGCATCCTTGGCTTCGGAGGTGGCCTTCTTCAGGTCCTCTTGCTCCGCTCGGCGTTCTTTTTCAAGAAACTCGCAGTGGTCGGTAACATTCTTCAACTTCCCGGCCATCTCGTCCATTTCCTCCCTACTTCGGCAGTGAGCAGCCTGTTCGGCTTTTAGCACCTCGGCCGCCCTCAAGGCAGCCGCATCACTTTTTCTGGCTTGCTCCTTGACTTGGGCTAGCTCCGCTCGAAGGTTCTCCATAGCAGCGGCACCATCTGCATAAAGCATACATGTTGTAAGGCATGGGCGTCAAGCTCCCTTACCAGGTGTCCGCGGAGAAGTTGCATACCTTGTGACTCGTCAAGCCGCTTATTGACAAGCGCGATGTCCGCATCCGCCACGTCAAGTTGCCGCTTCAGTTCGGCAAATTGATCAGTCCGGCTGGCCACCGGACGCTCCGCCACCTATATAGGACAGGCGACATCTTAAAACTGAGATTATGATCCTTGGCGCGCTGTCACTTTCGACAACGCACCGAGTCTCAGGGGCTACTATCTATATAGGTCGCATTCTATATGCAAAACTATCAGAAGGTATATCATATTCGCGTACCTCAAACCCCGTCAGTAAACTTCTGATGGCTTCATGCAATCCGCTCTCAGCGGACGAAATCCTTTCAATCACCATACCCATTAACGCATGGTGATCTTCTGAGATAGACGCTCGCCCGAGCAGATCCTTCAGCTCCTCCGACCGTACACCAGTTGGTGTCGGACCTTCCGGATCCGCCGGACTCGGGGAAACCCTCCGCGACGACACCTCAGGGTCGTCCGCCCCACATGACGGTGCGACATATGGAGGCGTTTCGCTCTCCATCATCTCCGGACGAAGATGAGCTCTGCTGAGAAGGGCTGAGATCTGAACTACAAGGTAAAACTTCGGTTATCTTCAGAAATAAAAACAGGGATGTCCTTTATTACAAAACTCCCCTTTCTACTTACGGCTCGTTGGAGGGCTGATTTCCTTGGGGACATAACGCGGTCGGGGCTTCTCCTGGCGCAGGACCCTCTGGTGAAGATTTCTTCCCCCGCTTTGAGGCCTTGGCCTCCGGATCTTCAGAAGCGGTCCTCTTCTCCCCCTGGAGGGAGGGATTCTCGGTCCCCCCTTCTTTGAAAGCCTCCTTCGCGGAGGCAGTAGTTTCCTTGTTCCCCCCTTTGCCCTCTTCCAAAGGAACAACCTCCTGCGTCTTGGTTAACATAGGATCCGGCATGGTCTCAGGGAGGGGGGCCGGACACCTTATTAGTTTTGCTTTCGCTATCCACTCATGTTCAAGGGACAGCTCTTTAAAGGGCAAGTCTATGATAAATGTACGGATAGCATGTCCGGGCACAGGACTACTTACTTGAGTATCTGGGCGATTGCAGCTCAGACCTGCATCCTCGGTCAAGTCCGGACACATCTCTTGTGATCTGAAGAACAGTTCATACATCTCTGCGGGTGCCGCGCCCATGAAATGTTGGAGAGCTCGTGGTCCCTCCGGATTAAATTCCCACAGACGGAGGGGGCAACGTTTGCAGGGCAAAAGGCGCCGAATCGGCATGACCTGCGCCACTACGACCAGATTGATCTCTCTCTCTTCGAGGTCTCGAATACGGCCCTGCAGCAGAGGAACGTCCTTGGACAGCCCCCAGTCGAGCCCTTTGTTGACCCATGACGCCAGCCGCTGTGGAGGACCCGGGCGGAAGGCAGGTGGTGCCACCCATTTGGTGCCCCTGGGAGCGGTGATGTAAAACCACTCATGTTGCCATAAACCAAGCACCTCTTGAAAAGATCCCTTGGGCCATGGAGCGTCAGCATTTTTGCTTATAACAGCCCCTCCGCACTCTGTCTGCTGCCCCTTGATCATCTTCGGCTCCACTTTGAAGGTCTTAAGCCATAATCCGAAGTGAGGGGTAATGCGGAGGAAGGCTTCGCATACGACAATGAACGATGAGATGCGGAGGATGGACTCTGGATCCAAGTCGTGGAATTCCAGCCCATAATAGAACATGAGCCCCCTCACGAAGGGGTCCGTCGGGAAGCCTAAACCCCGAAGGAAGTGAGACACGAACACCACGCTCTCACCAGGCTCGGGAGTAGGAATAACCTGCCCTTGGGCAGGCAGCCTGTGCGAAATTTCGCTGGTTAGATACCTCGCATCTCTCAGCTTTAGCACGTCTTCTTCCGTGACGGAAGAAGGCACCCACCGGCCTTGCAGGTTGGAGCCGGACATTATCAAAGGTCAGAAGCGCCTGAATCTGGAGCTTTGGGTGTTGGAACTCGAGGCGAAGGGCGGACTCGATTGAGATTGAAAGAAAGGAGCAGGCCTTGGTCTCGTTATAAAGAGGTTGAATACCAAGAGCCCTCCCCGTGGTCGTTTGGGATTCGCCTTCGATAGAGGGGGCGTGCCAGCGGGCACGGTTAGGTTACCCACGCCCGTATTGATGAGGATCCCGGAATAAGGGGGCATGATCTCCGCTTTGATAAGACGTGCCAAGGAAACTGCCTCGCTAAACGCACTAAGGTGGGACAGCAAAAAACGATTCGAATAAAGGCCTAGCCGTGATGTGATGTCACGCCGCGAAAAACGTCGGCAGATCTGTGTAAAGATTATTCTCTCTACGGTGGTATGTGGAACTTATTTTGTAGAGCCGGACACTATACTGGTGTTCAAAATCTTCTATGAAGTATTCGGGGGAGGAACCCGCCTTGCAATGCCGAAGACAATATGCGCGCCGGACTCGTCGTCATTGAAGCTTGGTTCAGGGGCTACTGAGGGAGTCCTGGACTAGGGGGTGTCCGGATAGCCGAACTATCATCTTTGGCCGGACTCCTAGACTATGGAGATACAAGATTGAAGACTCTGTCCCGTGTCCGGATGGGACTTTCCTTGGCGTGGAAGGCAAGCTTGGCGATTCGGATATGTAGATCTCCTACCATTGTAACCGACTCTGTGTAACCCTAGCCCTCTCCGGTGTCTATATAAACCGGAGGGTTTTAGTCCGTAGGACGAACAACAATCATACCATAGGCTAGCTTCTAGGGTTTAGCCTCTTTGATCTCGTGGTAGATCTACTCTTGTACTACCCATATCATCAATATTAATCAAGCAGGAGTAGGGTTTTACCTCCACCGAGAGGGCCCAAACCTGGGTAAAAACATCGTGTCCCTTGTCTCCTGTTACCATCCGCCTAGACGCACTGTTCGGGACCCCTACCTGAGATCCGCCGGTTTTGACACCGACAGTAGCACATAAAGTGTTCCTCCGGTATTCGGGAGTTGCATAATCTCATAGTCTGAGGAACATGTACAAGTCATGAAGAGAGCACTAGCAATGAAACTATAACGATCATAATGCTAAGCTAACGGATGGGTCATGTCCATCACATCATTCTCCTATTGATGTGATCCCATCATCAAATGACAACACATGTCTATGGTTAGGAAACATAACCATCTTTGATTAACGAGCTAGTCAAGTAGAGGCATACTAGGGACACTATGTTTTGTCTATGTATTCACACATGTACTAAGTTTCTGGTTAATACAATTCTAGCATGAATAATAAACATTTATCATGAAATAAGGAAATAAATAATAACTTTATTATTGCCTCTAGGGCATATTTCCTTCAGTCTCCCACTTGCACTAGAGTCAATAATCTAGTTCATATCGCCATGTGATTTAACACCAATAGTTCACATCTATATGTGATTAACACCCATAGTTCACATCGCCATGTGATCAACACCCAAAGGGTTTACTAGAGTCAATAATCTAGTTCACATCGCTATGTGATTAACACCCAAAGAGTACTAAGGTGTGATCATGTTTTGCTCGTGACAGAAGTTTAGTCAACGGGTCTCGCACATTCAAAGCCGTATGCATTTTGCAAATATTCTATGTCTAGAATGCTCTGCATGGAGCTACTCCAGCTAATTGCTCCCACTTTCAATATCTATCCAGATTGAGACTTAGAGTCATCTGGATTGGTGTAAAACCTTGCATCGACGTAACTCTTTACGATGAACTCTTTATCACCCCCATAACCGAGAAACATTTCCTTAGTCCTCACTAAGGATAATTTTGACTGCTATACAATGATCCACTCCTGGATCACTATCATACCCCCTTGCCAAACTCATAGCAAGGCACAGAACTGGTCTGGTACATAGCATGGCATACTTTATAGAACCTATGACTGAGGCACAGGAAATGACTTTCATTCTCTTTCTATCTTCTGCCGTGATCGGGCTTTGAGTCTTACTCAACTTTACACCTTGTAATACAGACAAGAACTCCTTCTTTGGTTGATCCATTTTGAACTCTTTCAAAAACTTGTCAAGGTATATACTCATTGAAAAAACTTATCAAGCGTCTTGATCTATCTCTATAGATCTTGATGCCCAATATGTAAGCAGCTTCACCGAGGTCTTTCTTTGAAAAACTCTTATTCAAGTATCCTTTTTATGCTATCCAAAAATTCTATATCATTTCCAATCAACAATATGTCATCCACATATAATATTAGAAATGCTACAAAGCTCCCACTCACCTTCTTGTAAATACAGGCTTCACCGCAAGTCTGTATAAAACTATATGCTTTGATCACACTATCAAAGCATTTATTCCAACTCTGAGAGGCTTGCACCAGTCCATAAATGCATCGTTGGAGCTTGCACACTTTGTTAGCACCCATTGGATCGACAAAACCTTCTGATTGCATCATATACAACTCTTCTTTAAGAAATATCCATTTAAGGAATGCAGTTTTGACATCCATTTGCCAAATTTCATAAAATATGGCAACTACTAACAAGATTCGGACGGATTTAAGCATCGCTACAGTTGAGAAAATCTCATTGTAGTTAACACCTTGAACTTGTTGAAAACCTTTTTGCGACAAGTCGAGCTTTGTAGATAGTAACACTACTATCAGTGTTCGTCTTCCTCTTAAAGATCCATTTATTTAATATGGCTCGCCTATCATCGGGCAAGTCCACCAAAGTCCACACTTTGTTCTCATACATGGATCCCATCTCAGATTTCATGGCCTCAAGCCATTTCACGGAATCTGGGCTCATCATCGCTTCCTTATAGTTCGTAGGTTCATCATGGTCTAGTAACATGACTTTCAGAACAGGATTACAGTACCACTCTGGTGCGGATCTTACTCTCGAAGACCTACGAGGTTCGGTAGTAACTTGATCTGAAGTTTCATGATCATCATCATTAACTTCCTCACTAATTGGTGTAGGAATCACTGGAACTGATTTCTGTGATGAACTACTTTCCAATAAGGGAGAAGGTACAATTACCACATCAAGTTCTACTTTCCTCCCACTCACTTCTTTCGAGAGAAATTCCTTCTCCAGAAAGGATCCATTCTTAGCAACAAAGATTTTGCCTTCGGATCTATGATAGAGGTGTACCCAACAGCTTCCTTTAGGTATACTATGAAGATGCACTTCTCCGATTTGGGTTCGAGCTTATCAGGTTGAAGCTTTTTTACATAAGCATCGCAGCCCCAAACTTTAAGAAACGACAACATTGGTTTCTTGCCAAACCACTGTTCATAAGGCGTCGTCTCAACGGATTTTGATGGTGCCCTGTTTAACGTGAATGCAGCTGTCTCTAGTGCATAACCCCAAAGCGATAGTTGTAAATTGGTAAGAGACATCATAGATCGCACCATATCTAATAAAGTACGATTATGACGTTCGGACACACCATTACGATGTGGTGTTCCAGGTGGCGTGAGCTGTGAAACTATTCCACATTGTTTTAAATGAAGGCCAAACTCGTAACTCAAATATTCTCCTCTACGATTAGATCTTAGAAACTTTATTTTCTTGATACGATGATTCTCCACTTCACTCTGAAATTCTTTGAACTTTTCAAATGTTTCAGACTTGTGTTTCTTTAAGTAGATATACCCATATCTTCTCAAATCATCTGTGAAGGTTAGAAAATAAGGATACCCGCCGCGAGCCTCAACACTCATCGGACCGCATACATCGGTATGTTTTATTTCCAATAAGTCACTAGCTCGTTCCATTGTTCCGGAGAACGGAGTTTTAGTCATCTTGCCCATAAGGCACGGTTCGCAAGCATCAAATGATTCATAATCAAGTGATTCCAAAAGTCCATCCTTATGGAGTTTCTTTATGCGCTTTACTCTGATATGACCCAAACGGCAGTGCCACAAATAAGTTGTACTATCATTATCAACTTTGCATCTTTTGGCATCGATATTATGAATATGTGTATCATTATGATCGAGATTCAATAAACCATCAACATTGGGTGTATGACCATAGAAGGTTTTATTCATGTAAATAGAATAACAATTATCCTCTGTCTTAAATGAATAACTGTATTGCAATAAACATGGTATAATCATATTCATGCTCAACGCAAACACCAAATAACATTTATTTAGGTTCAACACTAATCCCAAAAGTATAGGGAGTGTGCGATGATGATCATTTCAATTTTGGAACCACTTCCAACACACATCGTCACTCAACTAGTCTCTGTTTATTCTATAACTCCTATTTCGAGTTACTAATCTTAGCAACCGAACAAGTATCAAATACCCAGGGGCTACTATGAACACTAGTAAGGTACACATCAATAACCTGTATATCAAATATACCTTTGTTCAATTTGCCATACTTCTTATCCACCAAATATTTGGGGCAGTTCCGCTTCTAGTGACCATTACCTTTGCAGTAGAAGCACTCAGTTTCAGGCTTGGGTCTAGCTTTGGGATTCTTCCCGGGAGTGACAACTTGCTTGTCATTCTTCTTGAAGTTCCCTTTCTTTCCCTTTGCCCTTTTCTTGAAACTAGTGATCTTGTTTAATCATCAACACTTGATGCTCTTTCTTGATTTCTACCTTCATCGATTTCAGCATCACGAAGAGCTCAGGAATCGTTTTCGTCATCCTTTGCATACTATAGTTCATCACAAAGTTCCAGTAACTTGGTGATGGTGACTAGAGAACTCTGTCAATCACTATCTTATTTGGAAGATTAACTCCCACTTTATTCAAGTGATTGTAGTACCCAGACATTCTGAGCACATTCTCATTAGTTGAGCAATTCTCCTCTATCTTTAGGCAAAGTACTTGTCAGAGGTCTCATACCTGTTGACACGGGCATGAGTCTGAAATGCCAATTTCAGCTCTTGGAACATCTCATATGCTCTGTGACGTTTCAAAAACGTTTTTGAAGTCCCAGTTCTAAGCCGTAAAGCATGGTGCACTAAACTATCAAGTAGTCATCATATTGATCTAGCCAAACGTTCATAGCGTCTGCATCTGCTCCTGTAATAGGTCTTTCACCTAGCAGTGCATCAAGGACATAATTCTTCTGTGCAGCAATGAGGATACACCTCAGATCACGGATCCAGTCCACATCACTGCTACTATCATCTTTCAACTTAGTTTTTCTCTAGGAACATATAAAAAACATAGGGAAGCTATAACGCGAGCTATTGATCTACAACATAATTTGCAAAATACTATCACGACTAAGTTCATGATAAATTAAAGTTCATATTACTTAAGAACTCCCACTTAGATAGACATCCCTCTAGTCATCTAAATGATCACGTGATCCAAATCAACTAAACCATGTCCGATCATCACGTGAGATGGATTAGTTTTCAATGGTGAACATCACTATGTTGATCATATCTACTATATGATTCATGCTCGACCTTTCGGTCTCCAGTGTTCCGAGGCCATATCTGCATATGCTAGACTCGACAAGTTTAACCCGAGTATTCTGCGTGTGCAAAACTGGCTTGCACCCGTTGTATGTGAATGTAGAGCTTATCACACCCGATCATCACGTGGTGTCTCGGCACAACGAATTGTAGAAACGGTGCATACTCAGGGAGAACACTTATACCTTAAAATTTAGTAAGGGATCATCTTATAATGCTACCGCTGTACTAAGCAAAATAAGACGCATAAAAGATAAACATCACATGCAAAAAATATGTGACATGATATGGCCATCATCATCTTGTGCTCATGATCTCCATCACCGAAGCATCGTCATGATCTCCATCATCACAGGTGCGACACCTTGATCTCCATCGTAGCATCGTTGTCGTCTCGCCAACTATTGTTACTACGACTATCGCTACTGCTTAGTGATATAGTAGAACAATTACATGGCGATTGCATTGCATACAATAAAAAGCGACAACCATATGGCTCCTGCCAGTTGCCGATAACTTTGTTAAAAAACATGATCATGTCATACAACAAATTATATCACATCATGCTTTGACCATATCACATCACAGCAAGCCCTGCAAAAACAAGTTAGATATCCTCTACTTTGTTGTTGCAAGTTTTACGTGGCTGCTACAGGCTTCTAGCAAGAACCGTTCTTACCTACGCATCAAAACCACAACGATTTTTTGTCAAGTGTGTTGTTTTAACCTTCAACAAGGACCGGGCATAGCCACACTCGATTCAACTAAAGTTGGAGAAACAGACACTCACTAGCCACCTGTGTGCAAAGCACGTCGGTAGAACCAGCCTCGCGTAAGCGTACACGTAATGTCGGTTTGAGCCGCTTCATCCAACAATACCGCCGAACCAAAGTATGACATGCTGGTAAGCAGTATGACTATTATCGCCCACAACTCTTTGTGTTCTACTCGTGCATATAACATCTATGCATAGACCTGGCTCTGATACCACTGTTGGGGAATGCGGTAATTTCAAAAAAAAAAAAACCTACGATCACGCAAGATCTATCTAGGTGATGCATAACAACTAGAGGGGAGAGTGTTGTCTACATACCCTCGTAGATCAAAAGCGGAAGCATTATGACAATGCAGTTGATGTAGTCGTACATCTTCACGATCTGACCGATCCTAGCACCGAAGGTACGGCACCTCCGCGATCTGCACACGTTCAGCTCGGTGACGTCCCATGAACTCTAGATCCAGCTAAGGTCGAGTTAGAGTTTCGTCAGCACAACAACATGGTGACGGTGATGATGAAGTTACCGGCGCAGGGCTTCGCCTAAGCACTACGACGATATGACCGACGTGGAAATCTGTGGAGGGGGGCACCACACATGGCTAAAAGATTAGCTTGTGTGTCTATGGGGTGCCCCCCTACCCCTATATAAAGGAGTGGAGGGGGCCGGCCAGCCTCATGGGGTGCGCCCCAAGGGGGATTCCTACTCCTACTAGGAGTAGGTTTCCCCCCTTTCCTAGTCCAACTAGGAGGGGGGAGGAAGGGAAGAAGGGAAGAAGGAAAGGGGGGGCCGGCCCCCTCCCCAATTCGGATTGGGCTTGGGGGGGGCGCCCCACCACTTGGCCGCCTCCTCCTCTATTCCACTAAGGCCCATGAAGGCCCATTGACCCCCCGGGGGGTTCCGGTAACCTCCTGGTACTCCGGTTTTATCCGAAACTTCTCCGGAACACTTCCGGTGTCCAAACATAGCCGTCCAGTATATCAATCTTTATGTCTCGACCATTTAGAGACTCCTTGTCATGTCCGTGATCTCATCCGAGACTCCAAACAACCTTCGGTACATCAAATCACGTAAACTCATAATATCAATTGTCATCGAACGTTAAGCATGCGGACCCTACGGGTTCGAGAACTATGTAGACATGACCAAGACACGTCTCCGGTCAATAACCAATAGAGGAACCTGGATGCTCATATTGGTTCCTACAATTCTACGAAGATCTTTATCGGTCAAACCGCATAACAACATACTTTGTTCCCTTTGTCATCGGTATGTTACTTGCCCGAGATTCGATCGTCGGTATCATCATACCTAGTTCAATCTCATTACCAGCAAGTCTCTTTACTCGTTTCATAGTACTTCATCCCGCAACTAACTCATTAGTCACAATGCTTGCAAGGCTTATAGTGATGAGTATTACTGAGAGGGCCCAGAGATACCTCTCCGAAACACGGAGTGACAAATCCTAATCTCAATCTATGCCAACCCAACAAACACCTTTGGAGACACCTGTAGAGCACCTTTATAATCACTCATTTACATTGTGACATTTGGTAGCACACAAAGTGTTCCTCTGGTATTCGGGAGTTGCATAATCTCATAGTCCGAGGAACATGTATAAGTCATGAAGAGAGTAGTAGCAATGAAACCGTAACGATCATAATGCTATGCTAACGGATGGGTCATGTCCATCACATCATTCTCTTAATGATGTGATCCCGTTCATCAAATGACAACACATGTCTATGGTTAGGAAACATAACCATCTTTGATTAACGAGCTAGTCAAGTAGAGGCATACTAGGGACACTATGTTTTGTCTATGTATTTTCACATGTACTAAGTTTCCAGTTAATTTAATTCTAGCATGAATAATAAACATTTATCATGAAATAAGGAAATAAATAATAACTGTATTATTGCCTCTAGGGAATATTTCCTTCACCGACATCACGGCCGCACCCGAGCACTCATAGACATCCTCATATCCGCCCTAGATTTGGGCTTGATTTGAGGGGTGCCAGTCAACACGGGCGTTTGAGGACGGTTTGAGGTGCTCGTCTCGATCTTTTTTTCGAGAGCATGTAAATTGCGTACCACATTTTTATAGAAGGAATAAGTTTGATTACAATAACCTAAATTGATGCGAACATCAACATAGGTACACCCACTCCAAACACGCTAGACTACTCTCTCAAGAAACGGTTCAAACCGCCAACTCCATTACGTGCTGCTCTCCACTCCTTTACTTCTTCTAGGATCGTGTTGGCTAGAGCTCGAGCGCCAACCTGCTGCTGCACTCGGCTAAAAACACGAGCGTTATGCTACTTCCATAGAGACCAGGTTGTGCAAATGAAAAATGTGTCGAAGCCCCTATCATCTTTCCCGAACATCTGCCGCTTCCCTAGCCACCACTCGACGAATGTGTCTGCTCCCGTCAGGCGATGAATAGGGATTTGTAGCAAATCAAAGCATTGGTGCCAAGTCTCTTGCGCATAGGTGCACTGTACGAGGATGTGGTCAACCTTGTCATCGTCCTGTAGGCAAGTGTAGTGCACCGAAGGTGAATCTTGAAGGCCATGCCTAGCCGGGGGTCCGGGGTCCATAACATGTACTACGAAGCAAGCCAAGTGAATATTTTGCATTTCAATGGAGCCCAACTCCTCCAGGTCGCTCGTGCTTTCGACATATGGGCCCACTCTAGGCAAAGACAGGAGTACCTTGCCCGAGCTGAGTAAGCCTCTGAGGCGTCACAGGGCCAAGTGAAACTATTCAGGGCATTGTGATCTCGCTGCACCGTAGCAATGGCATGTCTTAGGTGCATAAGTTGGAATTGTGCCAAGAAAGGACACGGTAGTCTATATGTCCTCGATCCAGCAGTTGTCGTCAGTACCTTGCTCCACAATTCTTCAGTTAACGGTTCTCGTGTCCACCAGCTCTACGATCGATAGTGCAATGTCCTGTATCGAGAAGTCGTTCATCCAATGATCTCTCCAAAAGAGAACTCTATTGCCCCTACCTACCTAAATGCCAACCAAGTTATCAAACACCATCCTGGCCTCGGCGTCTTCCGAGAGACCCAATCCTTGCCACAGTATGTCCATGTCCGTACGCGTCAACCATTCCCAACGAACCCTAAGAGCCAACGCCTGTAACTTCAGGTTTTTAACCCCAAGGCCATCAAAGCTCGTCGTAACAAACTGTGCTCCAGCATGAGACATTGGCCCCCGTTGGTCTTCTCTCTGCTAGCCCAAAAGAACACCCGCGTCCAGCTGTGGATGCCGTCAAACACCCAGTCCGGTGCCACCATAATTAGAAGTTGGTGCACCGGTCTCACCGCGATGAAACCTCTCCGCCATGAAGGAATGAACTGTCTCACAAGGTCTAGTAGGGGCTGTCATGCTGCTCTAGTTAGTTGGTTGATGGCGAGCTGCAATCCAAGGTATTTGTATGGGAACATACTCAGATCACAGTGAAGAATGGAGGCAACTTTGTCCTTGTCCGCTTGATTGCCATGGATAAGTGATCCTGAAGTCTTCCTGTAGCTCACTCGCAGCCCAAAGGCTTCTCCAAAGACATCCAACACTTCCTTTATAAACCACAAATCTTGTCTATTCTGGTGAATGAAGATCACGACGTCGTCCGCGTATATAGATAGTCCTTGACAGGCCAAGATGCCTCTGAATGGGGTTATGACATGTTCCTCCACCGCACGCACAAAGATGGCCGTGAGGGCATCCATCGCGATGACGAACAACAACGGCGAGATGGGGTCAACTTGGCGTAAACCCCGAGCATGGAAGATACGTCTAGCTGGTATGCCATTAACTAGGACTCTAGTAGAGGCAGTACGAAGCAATATGGACATCCAACTCATCCATCATTCACCGAACCATTTGGCCTTCATATCTTCGAAGAGGAAAGGCCATGAGAGGGAGTCAAAAGCTCTAGTAATATCCAACTTGAGAAAAACTCCTTTGATCTTCCTGGCCACTTGCCTTACTAAGAGAAAATTGTCTTGAAGGTTCCTTCCTTTGACGAAGGCTGGCTGATTGAACGTGACAATATCTCTCCTCTGTGGTCGGGCTCTAGAGGTCAAAACCTTAGCGAACAGCTTGGCCATGCCACGAGGCAAACTAATGGGACGAAAGTCACCCACTCGCCTGACATCCACTTTTTTTTAGGAATAAGAACAATCAGTGCTCAGTTGAGTTTCGCAAAACCCCTTCCATCTCCTACGAAGATCTTAAGTAACACCGCCATGATATCGTGCTTAATGACATGCCAGGCTCATTGATAGAAGGCGGTGCTAAACCCATCCGGTCCGGGTGCGTGATCGGCATGCATCTCTTTGATGATGGTCCAAACCTCCTCCTCCGTGAAAATTTCTTCTAACTCATTTAGGTCCATTCGATCCATGCTCAGGAAGTTAAGATCCAGCGAGTGATTTCTCGCATGAGCTGTACCAATCAAGGAGTGCAAGGACTGTGAGAATGTCTTCCATTGTCCCTTGATCCGTAATGATCTCATAGTCATGCTTCAAGTGTGGGACGTGGTTCTTGGCGCGTCTTCTATCGGGTATTTTTGACCGTTGAGTGATTCGAGGATTGAGGCCCCTGACTTGTAGATGCTTTGATCTACATAGTATTCTCTCCAAAAAAAATATAAAAACGTTTAGGTCTAAATGCTCTTATCTTTACCTAATATTAAAATGAGGATTGTTTGTTCACTTTTTTCGTTTACGGTGGGACCCAGAGAATTTTTGTACGTCGCAGGTGATTCCTCGTGCGGGCGATTTCTGGTTCTCCTGGTTCGTTTCTGTCAAAAAAAAATCACACGAGGCACAATGGGCCGGCCCATTAGCGTACCAACAGTCCGCGCCAGCAAAAAACTCCAAGAAAAATAAGAATGCCACAAGGTATCGAACCCAACAGCTAACGCTAAAGCTCTCAGAATCCTAGCCAGTAGACTAAAGAAGACTTGCTGTTTAGTAAGCTGCGTGAACATTTAAAATGAGCTCACAGTCGCGCTAGATACTGAGAGGATTTAAAAAAAAGTGAATATATTTTAGAACATAATTTTTTTGCAAAGTTGTTAATAAAATTTTAAACTCAAATTTTTTAAAAAGAACAATGTTTCTCTTTTATTTATTTTTTAAAACCTGGGTATTTTTTAAAACCCACAATTTTTTAAAACTAGGAGGTACTGTTGTGATTATTTTTGAATTTGCAAACATTTTTAAAACACAAATATTTTTTGAACTTTAAATTTGAAAAGGCAAACATTTTTTTAAACATGTTTTCTTTAAAATTGGGAGGTACTGTCGCTAATTTTTTTTAATATATACCTATTAATAAAAGTTGGCGATTTTTTTAAATGTGCTCACCTGATGCATGGTTTTAGTTCAGTTTATTAAACTAGGGATATGGAAAGAATCTTTTTGTCTGTCGCGTTCATGTACGACAAGTCTCACTCGGCCCAGTGACTCCCATCAAAATGCATGAGGAGCCCAACTAAGGTTTCATGGTCTATCTGACACAAACTACTCAATTTACATGATGACACGGACATGTATAATGTGACGTGCATTTTCCTATTATATTACCCAGATGATAAAGAAAAACTTTGGTTAACGCTCTTGATCTTCGCCGGACACAAAGGCGGCTCAACAATCCAGCTAAGAGACCTGGCCAATCTGAGTTAGTGACAACTAGTACTACGACCACCGGCGATGAGGACGACAAAGACGACAAGCGAAAACATGTGTCTTGTGTTATACTAAAATGGAGGATGTGGACCTAAGGATGAAGTATTAGTCATGTTTATTATGTTATGGTCATGAGGATGAGGTCTTTAGCTATGCTCACTAGATAAGGGCATGTGCAATGGTGCTATCTTAGGAGTGCCACGTAGGACATGTGATGAGGTGGAGGAGAGAGAACTCATAAGAAAAGGTTTGTCTTCTCTTAAATAAGAGAAGACAAGAGATGATCTCTTAGCACAATATGTCTCACTACATTTTTAGGAATGACTAGATATTGAAGATAAGACTTAAGAGATGACCCATTGTAGACAATTTTTTCTGTCATATCTAAATTACATGCAAGATTTAACATAAAACTATCTAATGGCGGGTGAGGGTTGTTTTCTCCGGCTGCAAAACAACGTCCGGGACGAAACGCTGGATGGGAAACTCCCCGACAATCGCCGGTGCATCCAGCGGACGCGCCGTCGCCACCCGTGCATTCCGGCTCGAGAAAACCAGCATATTGACTTCTTCCCCGTCGCCACCATTTCCTCCAAATTACGGCACGCCCACACACGACGCCTGCGCAGCTTCCACCCCGCTCCAGCTCCACTGTCACTGATCCACTCTCTCTCCCACTGCCCACCCAGGCAGCCACCACCTCCCACGCCGGCCGCGCTCAAACCCCGCAAAACCCTAGCCACCACAACCGAACCACCATGCCGGCCACCCCTCTCGTCCTCGCCCTCTTGCTTCTGCTCCTCGCCGCCGGGCCGCTCCCCGTGGCCCCCGCCTCCACCGACCGCGCTGCGCTACTCGCCTTCCGGGCGTCCCTCTCCCCGCCCTCCCGCGCGGCGCTCTCGTCCTGGCACGGCCCGCTCTCCTCGTCCTGGCTCGGGGTCTCGCTCCACCCACCCGCCGTGGCCGCTCCGCCCTCCGTCACGGCGCTCGCGCTCCAGGGACTCAACCTCTCCGGGCCGCTCCCTGCCCCTTCGCTCGCGCTCCTACGCCGCCTCCGAGAGCTCGACCTCTCCGCCAACGCGCTCTCCGGCGAGCTCCCCTGCTCCCTACCGCGCTCGCTTGTCGACCTCGACCTCTCCCGCAACGCGCTCTCGGGTGCCATCCCCACCTGCCTCCCTGCCTCGCTCCCGGCCCTCCGCACCCTCAATCTCTCGTCCAACTCTCTCGGGTTCCCACTTTCCCCGTGGTTCTCCTTCTCCTCGCGCCTCGTTGCCCTCGATTTCTCCAGCAACGCCCTCTCTGGCGCCGTCCCGCCGCGTATCGTCGCCGACCCCGACGCATCCAGCCTCCTCCTCCTCGACCTCTCCCACAACCGCTTCTCCGGAGAGATCCCTGTGGGGATAACCGCTATACGGAGCCTGCAGGGCCTGTTCCTTGCGGACAATCAGCTGTCCGGGGAGATCCCAGCCGGGATTGGGAACCTGACCTACTTGCAGGCGCTTGATTTGTCACATAACCGGCTGTCCGGTCTAGTGCCTGCGGGGCTTGCCGGCTGCTTCCAGCTTCTGTACCTGCGTCTCGGGGGGAATCAGCTCTCTGGGGCGCTGCGGCCGGAGCTTGATGCACTTGATAGTCTGAAGGTTCTAGATTTGTCGAACAACCGGATATCTGGTGAGATTCCGCTGCCGCTGGCTGGGTGCCGGTCTCTTGAGGTGGTGATCTTGTCGGGAAATGAGATCACTGGGGAGCTCAGTGGGGCTGTGGCGAAATGGCAGAGCCTGAGGTCCCTGTCGCTGGCTGATAATCAGCTCTCCGGCCAGCTACCAGATTGGATGTTCTCATTCCCGGTTCTCCAGTGGCTTGATTTGTCTGGCAATAGGTTTGAGGGTTTCATCCCTGATGGTGGTTTCAATGCAAGTTCAGTGCTTAATGGCGCAGGTGGTGCTCAGGGCATTCCATCCCGCCGTGGTATGATTTCACCTCAATTGTTTGTGTCAGCATCTGTAGATTCCACAGGTCAGCAGCTTGAGCTTGGTTATGATCTTCGGGCAGCTCCTGGTATAGATCTATCAACGAATTTGCTCCATGGAGAGATACCTGAAGGGTTGGTTGCAATGAAGGGATTGGAGTACCTGAACCTCTCTTGCAATTACTTAGCTGGGCAGATCCCTGCAGAGCTTGGGGGGATGGGGAGGCTGCGGACGCTGGACTTCTCACATAATGGGCTGTCAGGGGAGGTGCCTCCTGTAATTGCTGCCATGACAGAGCTCGAGGCGCTTAACCTCTCTTACAATAGCCTATCTGGGCCTTTGCCAACAACCGATGGGTTGCGGAAATTCCCAGGAGCGTTGGCAGGAAACCCTGGGATATGCGGTGGGGAAGGGTGCACTATGGATGCAACGATGCCAGAAGGGAAAATTTCAGGAAATAATCGTCATGGCTGGCTCAGTGACTGGCATGGAGAGAATGGATGGGTGTCCCTTGGGGCGTTCTCTATCAGCACGATGACTAGCTTTTTTGTGTCGTTGGCAACCTTGCTATGCTCCCCCAAGGCTAGGAATTTCGTATTTCGGCCTGTGAGGATAGAATATTGAGGTTAGAGGGGGGATCGGACAATAAGTTCTGTAAATATGAGAATGTGTGCGAAGTTTGAGTGATTTTAGTGTGCAGCTAATCTTGACGAAGGCAAGTTGTGTGGCTTGCTTGAATCATCAGGTATTATGCCTAGTATTGTTGTTGTACGGAGGTCTAAACCTTTTTCTGGTATATATTTGCATCCTTGCGAGAACCTCCTGGTTGTAACCCTGCCATTTCAGAGGATTGGACACCGGTTTCTAGTTGAGATGAACAAGTCCTGTTACGGAAGTTGTACATGATTAGGTGATGTGTTGGCCATCAAGCGATGAATGTTGTACGAGTAATTCAGATGTAAATACCCTGTATCCATTTTATCATGTTGGGGCAGGTTTGAGTCGAAATTCTGTTTCCTGTTCAGTTCATAACTTATTTTGATTTTAGTATCGTAGATCTACCTTTTGATGGTCTGTCAATTTGATTGGAGATCATTGGTCTATATAGAACTGTCTATATTTAGACTTGCATTGGTTGTTCTGTAGTTGTATTAGTATTACAGTACTACAAAAACATTGGTTGCATTGGTAGTTTAGCCTACAAAAACGTCTTATATTTTGAGACGGAGGTAGTACCATTTTGAAAGTCATGTGATAGTTCCCAGCAAGGCGGCAACCATTCTCTCTCTATGTCATGGTAAGCGCTCCTATTTTCAGATCAATAGAGGTGAAACAAGTTACCACTGAGCATTTGAGAAGTAACTCTACCATGCATTTGCAATTGTAGCTTAAGGATTCTTACTGTACCCGTCACTTGGATTCTTATTTTTGAAAAAGGAGGGGAATCGGCATCATGCCTTTCAAAAGGAAGAAAATTCTTGCAATAAAATGAGTCAGTGCTGGCATGGAATCAGGTTCTTGTTTATCCACATGTACTTTAGCTGAACTTGCTGCAACCAATGTCACAGTGCACACTACGGAATTTTCTCATGATGTGACTTTTTCGTAGCAAATTAGCTTTGTTCAGAGCTTTTCATACAAACCTGGGATGGGACATATATTGGTTTTGTAACTTAATTTCTACTGCCTTTGGTGGATTGCTTCAGACCTCAGATGCAGCCCTTAAAACTTGTTTGATCTCATTTCCCAAGTGTCCTTGTATTGTGGTAATCTTCATACATTAACATTGGCAATGTTGAATTATTTGCCAGACTGAGCTAGATCGACGTTTGCAGTTCTGATTGCAGAACATCTTTGTGTGTGTTTTCCACAACTGATTTTTGAACACCCTGGTGGTATAATTAACCTCATGAGATTTATTTCTGATTGGCTATCCCTTGTTTCGGGGAAGGGCACCCTTTTTTCTCTCCCGTGGAGTGGATGCCAACATTAGAGCATCTCCAATAGAAGATGCAAACTTGAAGATGTAAAACAGGAGATGTACAAATCTACATATCTAAAAAGTGTTTTCTAGAGCATCTCCAACAGCCGCGCTATAGCGCCACGCGCAAAAAACCTATTACAACTGCTGAACTGTTTCATGATTTGCAGACCCAAAGGAACTAAAAAGGCAGAGGGATAGAGAGCGGTATGCAAAAAATAAAGATGAGATTAATAAGAGAAGGCGTGAAGCCTACAAAAGAAAAAAAAATACCAGTGAGGAAATAGATGGCCTACATAACGGAACACCGGCACAGCTAGCTGTATCACAAGGTAATGATGATCAAATTTCATTATCTATGCCCCAATTGAATTGGCTATAACTTATTTGGAACATGATATGGTGAGTCTCAGTTCCATATAAATGTTTGTATAGATGGGACCTAAACTAACAAAAACCCTATTTTCAGATATACATTCCAGTTAACATTGAACACTTCCATTGGTACCTAGCAGTTATAAATGCCGGGCAGCGATGCATCCAGGTGCTCGACTCGCTAGGCCCAGGAATGAGCCGCAAAGACCTCACCGCTATGGTTAGTCATTAGTCCCACTACACCATCTTTTGATAACACGATTTCTGTTATTGTTCGGTTGTGATGCTAATACTTTTTCATTTATTCATTCAACAGCTCAAAGGACTAGAAAATGTATTCGAATATGCATCGCTTCAAGTGGAACTAAAAACTGATAAGTGGAAAGACTTAAACATCTCATCATGGCCAAGGGAAGAGTTTATTAAGAGCAAACTACAAAGAGACTGGTATACCTCCTAACTCAAAGGCTCAAAGTAATTGACTTCCGAAGACTCTGAATTTAGGCTTATTTTGACAGCAATCTGTAGGAGGAATTAGTTTAAATAAGCATGGAGTAGTTTAACATTCTTGAAAGCAAGCTGCGCACACATCTTACTGAATTTAGGCTCATCTTGAAAGCAAAGTTTTGATAGTTTTTTAGCTTTGACATACAATTTTGATAGTTTGGGGACAGATTTAGTCACTGAACCAATTATGACCAGCACATCATTAAACTTTAGTCTCAATATATCTGAATTTCTATCTCTGGACCATGTGGCGGCAAGCAAGCAAATTAAATTGGTAAACAGTATAGTGTACAACTGATTCAGCACTAGAGGTCGACAGTGATAGCACCAAGCGAAATTCAGTAATTATAACCAGCAAATCATTAAACTTAGTCTGAATATCTCAATTCTATCTCTGGACCATGTGGCTGCAGGCAAGCAAATTAAATTAGTAAACAGTGCAATGCCTATCTCATTGAACACTAGGGCCTGAGAGCAACTAGATTCAGTCAAGCATGCAAGTGAATCTAGAGCAGCAGAAAAATCAAGGAACCAGACCTATGAAATCAAAACGAGAGAGAGGTAGAGGGAGGCTTGACCTTGGATTGTTGCTGCCCCATGGCTGGGCGTCATCCCGTGAGAGAAGCCTCACTCCTCCTCTCCCTACATCAAGTTGGTGCAGGTGCGTGGTGAGTTGGAGGCTGGCTGCATCCATTGGCGTGTTGAGGTCTCCTGCAGCCCAGCACGAACACCAACAGAGCAACAAGGTGTGAGGAACACGCATACACTCCTGTAGAATTGAATCAAATAGAGAGGGGAGGCGGGAGGTGGCGCACTTTTTCCTTGAGTGAGTGCTGCTAAAAATCCATGGCTAGGTGTCTTCATCCTCCTCGCTGTGCATAGAGTCCAGTTGCTGTGTGCGTGAGGCAGGAACGTACATCTCATCTCAGGGAAGGGAAGAAGAAGAAATCCAAGAGGAAAGGAGAAGGGGGCGGACCTGTATGTCGTCGGGGTAGCCTTCCTGTCCCGGAGCCACGGGGTAAGGTCGCCGGAGCCAGACGGAGCAGATCCAGCGCCGGCGCACGCGCATCCAGCGCCTCCTCGCCCAGCAGCACCATCAGCAGCGGATAAAAATTCAACCTTTGACCTACGGGGTGTGAGAGAGCGGCCGCGCTGGTGACGAAGGGGAGGACAGCCTGACCAGGGAGCGCCGGCGATGGTGACGAAGGGGAGGGGGCGGCCTGACCAGGGAGCGCTGGCTATGGTGGAGAGAATGGGGAACGGAGGAGATTGTGAGGGAGTGGTGGGGAACTATCCAGAGAAGAATCTGAGGCGGCAGTGGAGATGATGACTGACGGTTTTTTTTTTAGAAATCTGACGTTTTTTTCTTAATACTACTATGTAGAGTACTGTACTAGGCAGTGACGGAAGAGATTGTGATTGATCACGGCCTTGTCCGAACCAAAAAAGAAGTTGTCTTATTTTTATCGGTCGTGTCCGATTCACCTCACATTATAATAATAAAAATTAGATCCAAAATAGATGTTTTTACTATAGACTAGGATACATGTGTTGGATCAGAAATATGTCACACTTTTTGAAAATATAATTTGAGTGACATGATAACATTTTGTAGCGATCTGATACCATGTCAACTTGTTTTGTTTGAGACGTGCGTTGCACGTGCATGCTTACTAGTGTCTTTCAAAAGAAAGAAAATTCTTGCAATAAAATGAGTCAGTGCTGGCATGGAATCAGGTTCTTGTTTATCCACATGTACTTTAGCTGAACTTGCTGCAACCAATGTCACAGTGCACACTACGGAATTTTCTCATGATGTGACTTTTTCGTAGCAAATTAGCTTTGTTCAGAGCTTTTCATACAAACCTGGGATGGGACATATATTGGTTTTGTAACTTAATTTCTACTGCCTTTGGTGGATTGCTTCAGACCTCAGATGCAGCCCTTAAAACTTGTTTGATCTCATTTCCCAAGTGTCCTTGTATTGTGGTAATCTTCATACATTAACATTGGCAATGTTGAATTATTTGCCAGACTGAGCTAGATCGACGTTTGCAGTTCTGATTGCAGAACATCTTTGTGTGTGTTTTCCACAACTGATTTTTGAACACCCTGGTGGTATAATTAACCTCATGAGATTTATTTCTAATTGGCTATCCCTTGTTTCGGGGAAGGGCACCCTTTTTTCTCTCCCGTGGAGTGGATGCCAACATTAGAGCATCTCCAATAGAAGATGCAAACTTGAAGATGTAAACAGGAGATGTACAAATCTACATATCTAAAAAGTGTTTTCTAGAGCATCTCCAACAGCCGCGCTATAGCGCCGCGCGCAAAAAACCTTTTAGCGCGCGCGCTGCGGCTGGTTTTGCGCGCCCGCCTGCGCTGGCTCCAGCAGCCGCGCCATAATGCAGCGCACGCGCCGTTCCAGCAGAGCGCAAAAATACAGCGCGCGCGACTCGCCGAGCATTTTGCATATATGGATATTTTGGACAAAAATGAACATGTAAAATTTGACACAAACAAGTTGATGAATAAAAGTTCATGCCCACAAATTCATCAAAATCATGCCCACAAGTTCATCCAACCAAGTTCAAATGCAAACTAAAAATTCAAGACATGAAAGACACATCAAGCTTCATCTTCATCTTCCTCTTCTTCGTCTTCTTCCTCATCTTCCTCTCGCCGGCAAGAAGAGGCTGCGCGCGAGGCCGACGCTCGGCGGAGCTCCGGCGGTGGCGACACCAGCGCTCGCCGCGCTAGGGTTTCCGGCGGCGGCGGCTGCGGCGGCGGCGGCGGGGGGGGGGGGGTCGCGGATGTACAACGGGGTGAGCGGGGCGCCGGTGTGCGCGTCCATGGCGGGGGGGGGGCAGGGCGCCGGCGGGGGCGCGCGCGGGGCGTAGGACGAGGAGAGGGAGAGAGTGCGGGCGCGAGCGCTCGACTGTGCCGCGCGCTGTAGCTGGCGCTCCAAATACACCGCGCGGATAAGTGTTTTTGACCGCGCGCCCAACCCGTTATCGCGCGCGCGCCGTTTTTGCGCGCCCGCTGGAGCGAGCCGCCGCGTTGCGCGTGCGCTAAAAAGGCCTATTTTACGGCACGGCGCTAGTTTAGCGCGGCTGTTGGAGATGCTCTTACATCTCTAAAAAAGAGGCAACTCCAACAACTTATGCATACTGGAGATGTAAAAATGCAACTCCAATAGATGATGCAAAATGGAGATGTAAAAACTAGTGGGCGGCGGCCAAATCGGGGCAGTGGCAGTGGGGATGGCGATGGGGCGGCGCGATTCGGGGCAGCGGCAGTGGGATGGCGACGGGGCGGCGTGATTCGGGGCGGCGGCTGTGCGTGGGGGCGGCGGAGGACCGTTGGAGGGGTGGCGGGGGTGGTAAATCGGGATGGCGGCGGCACGAATCGGGGCGGCGGAGCAGTGACGATGCAGCGGCAAAGGAGCGGCGATTCAAGGCGGAGAGAGGAGGAGGAGCGGCGTAGGGGCGGCGGAGGAGCATCGGAAGGGCGGCGAGGATGGTGGATCCGGATGGCGGCTGCGCGAATCGAGACGGCAGTGCGGCGGCGATATGAGGCAAAGAACGGGATAAGGGTAGCGAATTGGGGCGGCGGCTGCGCGAATCAGTGCGATGGCATGGCAACGACGGAATGGAGGCGGACGATAGATTGGGAAAATTGGTCGCGGAGGCGGCGACAACGGAGGAGGCTGCAGGGTCACCGACATCGGCCATGGCGGCAGCGGGCAATAGTGGGGGGAAGCGGGCGCGTGGAAGCAGATGGAAGGAAGTTGGGCGGTTGGCGGGCAATAGTGGCGTGATGGAGATGTATATTTGCATCACGAAGTGTTGTATTTTACATCTAGGGGGCGGAGATGTTTTTTTTTTTTGCATCTACATCATCTGTTGGAGAGGTGCTTTTCATCTTCCTATGCCCCCAAACACCTCTCGAACGGATGATGCAGATGCAGAAAAATTACATCTCTGAAATATCGTAATAGGACGATGTCGACATCTTCTCATCCCACGCTCCTGCGGCGCGCTGCGCCGGCGCCCGCAGCCACCATAGCTCCGGCGCCGCCCTCCATCCAGCTACCTCGCCTCGCGTCGATTCGGTCTCCCCGGTCTCGCCGCGGTCCCCCCCCCCCCCCCGTTTCCCCTCGCCGCAGCTCTCGCACCCGGATCTGGTTGCTGGGCTGTTCCCACAGCTGGTGGGGATCCGGCCAGATCCGCGACCCGCGCCGGCCGCCGTGGACGCCCTTGGGCTGGTCAAGCAGGTGAGCTTCGCAGTTAATGTTGTCGTGCCGGAGGGCACGCCGCCCCCTGATACGTCTCGAACGTATCATAATTTTTGATTGTTCCATGCTATTATATTATCCGTTTTGGATGTTTATGGGCTTTACTATACACTTTTATATCATTTTTGGGACTAACCTATTAACCAGAGGCCCAGCCCAAATTGCTGTTTTTTTGCCTATTTCAGTGTTTAGTAGAAAAGGAATATCAAACAGATTTCAAACGGAATGAAACCTTCGGGAGAGTTATTTTTGGAACGGAAGCAATCCAGGAGACTTGGAGTAGAGGTCAGGGAAGCTTCGAGGAAGCCTCGAGGCAGGGAGGCGCGTCCTACCCCCTGGCGCGCCCCCACCCTCGTGGGCCCTCGTGGCTCCCCTGACCGACTTCTTTCACCTATATATATCCATATACCCCGAAAAAATCCGGGAGCACCATAGATCGGGAGTTTCGCCGCCGCAAGCCTCTGTAGCCACCAAAAACCAATCGAGACCCTATTCTGGCACCCTGCCGGAGGGGGGATCCCTCACCGGTGGCCATCTTCATCATCCCGGTGCTCTCCATGACGAGGAGGGAGTAGTTCACCCTCGGGGTTGAGGGTATGTACCAGTAGCTATGTGTTTGATCTCTCTCTCTCTCTCTCTCTCTCTCTCTCTCTCTCTCTCTCTCTCTCTCTCTCTCTCTCTCTCTCTCTCGTGTTCTTGATTTGGCACGATCTTGATGTACCGCGAGCTTTGCTATTATAGTTGGATCTTATGATGTTTCTCCCCTATCTACTCTCTTGTGATGAATTGAGTTTTCCCCTTGAAGTTATCTTGTCGGATTGATTCTTTAAGGATTTGAGAACACTTGATGTATGTCTTGCCGTGCTTATCTATGGTGACAATGGGATATTCACGTGATCTACTTGATGTATGTTTTGGTGATCAACTTGCGGGTTTAGTGAACTTATGTATAGGGGTTGGCACACGTTTTCGTCTTGACTCTTCGGTAGAAACTTTGGGGCACTCTTTGAAGTTCTTTGTGTTGGTTGAATAGATGAATCTGAGATTGTGTGATGCATATCGTATAATCATGCCCACGGATACTTGAGGTGACATTGGAGTATCTAGGTGACATTAGGGTTTTGGTTGATTTGTGTCTTAAGGTGTTATTCTAGTACAAACTCTATGATAGATCGAACGGAAAGAATAGCTTCGTGTTATTTTACTATGGACTCTTGAATAGATCGATCAGAAAGGATAACTTTGAGGTGGTTTCGTATCCTACAATAATCTCTTCATTTGTTCTACGCTATTAGTGACTTTGGAGTGACTCTTTGTTGCATGTTGAGGGGTAGTTATATGATCCAATTATGTTATTATTGTTGAGAGAACTTGCACTAATGAAAATATTAACCCTAGGTCTTGTTTCCTAGCATTGCAATACCATTTACGCTCACTTTTACCGCTTGTTACCTTGCTGTTTTTATATTTTCAGATTACAAAAACCTATATCTATCATCCATATTGCGCTTGTATCACCATCTCTTCACCGAACTAGTGCACCTATACAATTTACCATTGTATTGGGTGTGTTGGGGACACAAGAGACTCTTTGTTATTTGGTTGCAGGGTTGTTTGAGAGAGACCATCTTCATCCTACGCCTCCCACGGATTGATAAACCTTAGGTCATCCACTTGAGGGAAATTTGCTACTGTCCTACAGACCTCTGCATTTGGAGGCCCAACAACATCTACAAGAAGAAGGTTGTGTAGTAGACATCACCCCCTACCATTCAAGGTGCCCCGCGGCCATGCCTCAAGTTAGGTTCATTCATGGCGCCTGGTTAGAGTTTGCTGTGCGTCTCCTCCTCGATCCCTGCGCGCCCTGCCACCGATTCATGGCGATCTGATGGCTCAAGCGGCAGCCCAGAGGATGAATGGCGCCTCGTTCGGCTCGCGTATTGGTGGCGGGCAGAGCGCTCCACCCACCAGTCATCAAGACGCCCGTCTGGGTCTTCTTATTCCTCTCTGCGACGGCAGCAGCAGTTCTTCAAGCTTCAGAACAGAGAGTGCCACCGCTGCCTGCTTAAGGGCCACTATCAATCCGACTGCTGCAACCCGCTGACCTCTCGATGCTGTCGACGGATTGGGCACAAGGCCAGGGGCTACACCAACCATCCCTTCCCCTTCGCGTCGTCGTCACAAGAGGCCTTGGCGGTCGCGCCACCCTGTGCGTCTGTGGTGGTGGCCCCTCTCCACAGCGGCGACCCCTCGCTGCGCCCAGAGGAGGGTCATGTGGTCATCGTCGCCATGCCGGAGATGGAGGCCAATGTGGCGAGCCTTGAGTCCCTCAGTGCCTTCCTGTGGCTCGGCGGGAACCGGCCCATGGCCAATGCTGCGGAGATCAAGGAGGCCATCAACGAATAGTTTGGCATCGACCGCGTCACGGTGGTCCCTCACTAGCCAGAAGACTTCTTCGCGCTGTTCGAGTTCCCGCACCACCGGGACAGGGTCACCGCGTCGCTGCGGCGCTTCTGGCACGCCGGCCTCGACATCCACTCCTCCAACTGGCGGCGTGACGCCCACTCCGACGGCGTCCAAGCTAACTACCATGTTCACCTCTGCATTGAGAGCATCCCGCTCAATGCTTGGAGAGACTCTATGGCTGTGCAAGTGCTGGGTCCGGACACCTTCGTCCACTACTTCGACATCGCCACGCTCCGTCGAGAAGATTCCTCCTGCCTAAGGCTGTGGGCATGGTCTGACAACTCGTCGTCCATCCCTAAGGTCCAGTGCATCAGCTTCGCGCCGCCGGTGCCCAATGGCCCTGGTGGTGCTCCATCCGCTACCATTGGTCATCGTGGGTTCCGGCGTCGTGCCATAGTCCACCTCGACATGCTGGAGGACTTCACGCCAGACGCAAATGGCCAGGTCCCCCGCCGCCCTCACACTGATCCTTTTTCATGGATTTATGGGGTGGTTGATGGGCAGGAGAGGCCTAGGGATCCCCTGGACCCGCCACCCCGACACTGCGAAGATGACAACCGCCACCACAGGGATGATGACCGCGACAGAGATGACAGAAGAGGCCCGACAACGACCTCCATCGCTCCTCTTCCTAGAGGGGCCTCTTTCGCAACTGCTCCCGAGCTCCTGAGCGGAGGGTGGATGAGGAGCGTCGCGGCGACCGCAATGGTGACCATGGTCGTGGAAGGGACGACCGCGATCGAGGGCGTGATGGTAGGCGTCGTGCCAGTTCCCTGGATCGGCCACGCCGGCGGGACTCGGTAGATGCCCGAGGGCGCTCGCCACCGCCGTCACCTCGAACCACCTCCTGCGACATCATTCATATAAAGTCTTCCTCTGCTACCGTTGACTGGTTGCGCCGTGCTGCCCCTTGCTTTGCGCCTACTCCTGTGCAGCCATCTCTCAACATCAATGTGGTGGAGACCATCTCTCCTCTTCAGTCCACGCCAACCCACTCACTGGTGAATGCTGAAGTGTCCTGCATTCCTGAGATGGTTCTGGTCTCAGCTTCCTCTCCGGGGCCAAGTTTGGTACTGGACACACCTTTGCAGCATGTTGCTGAGAAGATCCTGGACCCGGCAACCTCCCCAGGGTCAGGTTTTGTGCTAGCCACTTCAGAGCAGCCTGCTGTTGCTCTGCACATCCTTGTCCTAGAAACTGCTACACAAGAGATGCCTAAAGAAGAGGCCCCTGAAGATGCTACCACCCCCATCTTTGTTCCCTGTAGGCCGGCACTGCTCCCCTTACTACCAACCTGGACACCACCACGGCCACCTGCTCGACGGTGCAAGACCCTTGCGGGTGTCACGAGCTTCAATCTTGGCCATCGCAGCCCGAGGATCCATGCCAAGAACCAGAGGCTGCCCATTGCGACCCTTGCAGAGCGGCTCCTCTGCCAGCGCATGGGCATTGTTGATGATGGCGAACAGCTAACTAATGACCCACAAGTGTAGGGGATCTATCGTAGTCTTTTTTTTCGATAAGTAAGAGTGTCGAACCCAACGAGGAGCACAAGGAAATGATAAGCGGTTTTCAGTAAGGTTTTCTTTGCAAGCACTGAAATAGTAGGTGATAGGTAGTTTTGTGATAAGATAAATAGTAACGAGCAACAAGTAAATAAAGTAAGTAAAGTGCAGCAAGGTGGCCCAATCCTTTGTGTAGCAAAGGATAAGCCTGGACAAATTCTAATAATAATAAAGGAGCTCCCGAGGACACATTGGGAATTATCGTCAAGCTAGTTTTCATCACGTTCATATGATTCGCGTTCGGTACTTTGATAATTTGATATGTGGGTGGACCGGTACTTGGGTACTGCCCTAACTTGGACAAGCATCCCACTTATGATTAACCCCTATTGCAAGCATCTGCAACTACAAAAAGAAGTATTAAGGTAAACCTAACCACAACATTAAGCGTATGGATCCATATCAGCCCCTAACGAAGCAACGCATAAACTAGGGTTTAAGCTTGTGTCACTCTAGCAACCCATCATCTACTTATTACTTCCCCATGCCTTCCTCTAGTCCCAAATAATGGTGAAGTGTCATGTAGTTGACGTTCACATAACACCACTAGAGGAAAAGACAACATACATCTCATCAAAATATCGAACGAATACCAAATTCACATGACTACTAATAGCAAGACTTCACCCATGTCCTCAGGAACAAACGTAACTACTCACAAAGCATATTCATGTTCATAATCAGAGGAGTAATAATATGCATAAAGGATCCGAACATATGATCTTCCACCAAGTAAACCAATTAGCATCAACTACAAGGAGTAATCAACACTACTAGCAACCCACAGGTACCAATTTGTGGTTTTGATACAAGATTGGATACAAGAGATGAACTAGGGTTTTGAGAGGAGATGGTGCTGGTGAAGATGTTGATGGAGATTGACCCCCTCCCGATGAGAGGATCGTTGGTGATGACGTTGGTGATGATTTCCCCCTCCCGGAGGGAAGTGTCCCCGGCAAAACAGCTCCGCCAGAGCCCTAGATTGATTCTGCGAAGGTTTCGCCTCGTGGCGGCGAAGTTTCGTCCCATAAGCTTGCCTACGATTTTTCCAGGGTAAAAGTGATGATATAGCAGAAGATGGACGCCGGAGGCCCACCAGGGGGCCCAGGAGATAGGGGGGCGCGCCCTATAGGGGGGGCGCGCCCTATAGGGGGGGCGCCCCCCTGTCTCCTAGACAGGGTGTGGGCCCCCTGGCCTATTTCTTTCGCTCAGAAATTCTTATTAAATCCAAAAAGTTGTTTCGTGGAGTTTCAGGACTTTTGGAGCTGTGCAGAATAGGTTTCCAACGTTTGCTCCTTTTCCAGCTAGAATTCCAGCTGCCGGCATTCCCCCTCTTCATGGTAAACCTTGTAAAATAAGAGAGAATAGCCATAAGTATTGAGATATAATTTGTAATAACAGCCCATAATGCAATAAATATTGATATAAAAGCATGATGCAAAATGGACATATCAACTCCCCCAAGCTTAGACCTCGCTTGTCCTCAAGCGGAAGCCGAAATCGAAAAATATGTCCACATGTTTAGAGATAGAGGTGTCGATAAAAATAAAATACGGACATGAGGGCATCATGATCATTCTAATAACAACAACGTATATAGATTTTGTTATATGATTTCCTATGCTCAAGTAATAAGAAATTCACAATGTCAAGTATGGTTCAAAAACTTCATTGGGAACTAACAAACTATAATCTCAGTCACTGAAGCAATCACAATTTATCGTAACATCAGAAAGAGTCAATAATAGAGCTTTTCAACAAGCTCACATACTCAACTATCTCGTAGTCTCATATAATTGCTAACACTCACGCAATACTTGTGGTTATAGAGTTTCAGCCGGACATTGAGAAAGATAGGGGCTTATTGTGTTGCCACCCAACGTATTCACCTTTAGGTGATGTCAACAATAATATCCCATGCTAACTTACATCCAATTGGATATATATATCATGATCTTTCAAGCATGAGGAGCTTGCCAAAGGATAAAATGAAAAAGGGAAAGGTGAGGATCACCTTGACTCAAGCATAAAGTAAAAACATAAAGTAAAAGATAGGCCCTTCGCAGAGGGAAGCAGAGGTTGTCATGCGCGTTTAGGGTTGATGCACAAAATCTTAATGCAAAAGAATGTCACTTTATATTGCCCCTTGTATGTGGACCTTTATTATGCAGTCCGTCTCTTTTATTACTTCCACAACAAGTTCGTACAAAGCTTATTTTCTCTGCACTAATAAGTCATGCATATTTAGAGAGCAATTTTTATTGCTTGCACCAATGACAACATACTTGAAGGATCTTACTCAATCCATAGGTAGGTATGGTGGACTCTCATGGCAAAACTGGGTTTAAGGATATTTGGAAGCACAGGTAGTATCTCTACTTGGTGCAAGGAATTTGGCTAGCATGAGGGGGAAAGGCAAGCTCAACATGTTTGGAAGGTCAATGACAATATACTTTAACTGAGATGTCGGAAAGACATAAACCATTACGTTGTCTTCCTTGTCCAACATCAACTCTTTTAGCATGTCATACTTAATGAGTGCTTCACAATCATAAAAGATGTCCAAGATAATATATTTATATGTGAACCCCTCTTTCCTTATCACTTCCTATTAATTGCAACGGTGACCAAGGCTAAGTTCATCAACTCTCAACAATTTTTATGCCTCATACTTTCTATGTGTGAAGTTATCACTATCCATAAGGTCAATATGAACTCTTTTATTCTTTCTACTTTCTCAAGATCATAGTAACATAGCAAAGCCCTTGACTCAACACTAATCTTTATTATAGATAGCAAACAGACTCGATTACATAAAGGGATCACAAAGCAAAACTCAAAACTACTTGATATCTAAATTTCAATCTACTAGATCAAGATACTACTAAAAGGATCAAACTAAATAAAGCAGTAAAGATAGGAGTGTGATGGTGATACGATACCGGGGAACCTCCCCCAAGCTTGGCAGTTGCCAAGGGGAGTGTCCATACCCATGTGATTATTTGCTCGGAGGTGGTGATGGTGGAGTTGTTGCATTTTTCTTCTCTAGCTTGCGACTGAGGCTAAAATTTTCCTCCCTCAGATCCTCATTCTCGAGCTCAAGTTTCATTATCTTTTTGCATAGTGCTGCCTTGCTGTCCTGCAAAATACGTGGTGGGATAGATTGGACCTTAGGGAGGCTTGACTTCTTGAACTCCACATGCATATCACCAGGTTGAGGTAGTGGATTGTCCTCTTCATCAGAGCTTGTCTCCTCCTTCTCCTTTGGATCATAGTCTTCTTATTCCTCTGTGGTCCAGCCATAATGTTCTACATCCCCATATACTTTTGGGTTTGTGATATAACCAGCCATGTAGCTCTCCCCCTATGAATCTTGGGACGACATCTTGCTCTATTCTGCAACAGGAACAGCTCGAAACAAAAACAGAGGATATTTGCGTGATATGGTGGTCAAAACCTTCGGGAGTATATATAATGAATTTTCACCAACCAAAATACGTAACATGCAAGAACATGGAGTCCGGGGGGCACACGAGGTGCCCACGAGACAGGGGGCGCGCCCTCCACTTTCGTGGGGGCCTCGTGTCCCTTTCGGACTACTTCTTTCTTCCTAAAATTCTTAAATAATCCAAAACTGATAAAAATTGCCATTAGAGTTGTTTTGGAGTCGGTTTACTTACCGCACCACATACCTATACCTTTTCAGAGTCTGGAACATTCTGGAAAGTGTCCCCTATGTATTCCTTAGGGGTTACAGTTTCAATAATATTAGTTTCAACATTGATAGGATTACCTGAAATATAATGTTTAATTCTTTGACCGTTTACCACCCTCGGATTTGTGCCTTCGAAGTTGTTGATTTTTATAGCACCAGAACGATAGACCTCCTCGATAACGTAGGGACCTTCCCATTTTGAGAGAAGTTTTCCTGCAAAAAATCTTAAACGAGAGTTGAATAATAATACATAATCTCCTACGTTAAACTCACGCTTTTGTATCCTCTTACCATGCCAACGTTTGACTTTTTCTTTGAAAAGCTTGGCATTCTCATACGCTTGGGTTCTCCTCCTTCTCCTTTGGATCATAGTCTTCTTATTCCTCTGTGGTCCAGCCATAATGTTCTACATCCCCATATACTTTTGGGTTTGTGATATAACCAGCCATGTAGCTCTCCCCCTATGAATCTTGGGACGACATCTTGCTCTATTCTGCAACAGGAACAGCTCGAAACAAAAACAGAGGATATTTGCGTGATATGGTGGTCAAAACCTTCGGGAGTATATATAATGAATTTTCACCAACCAAAATACGTAACATGCAAGAACATGGAGTCCGGGGGGCACACGAGGTGCCCACGAGACAGGGGGCGCGCCCTCCACTTTCGTGGGGGCCTCGTGTCCCTTTCGGACTACTTCTTTCTTCCTAAAATTCTTAAATAATCCAAAACTGATAAAAATTGCCATTAGAGTTGTTTTGGAGTCGGTTTACTTACCGCACCACATACCTATACCTTTTCAGAGTCTGGAACATTCTGGAAAGTGTCCCCTATGTATTCCTTAGGGGTTACAGTTTCAATAATATTAGTTTCAACATTGATAGGATTACCTGAAATATAATGTTTAATTCTTTGACCGTTTACCACCCTCGGATTTGTGCCTTCGAAGTTGTTGATTTTTATAGCACCAGAACGATAGACCTCCTCGATAACGTAGGGACCTTCCCATTTTGAGAGAAGTTTTCCTGCAAAAAATCTTAAACGAGAGTTGAATAATAATACATAATCTCCTACGTTAAACTCACGCTTTTGTATCCTCTTACCATGCCAACGTTTGACTTTTTCTTTGAAAAGCTTGGCATTCTCATACGCTTGGGTTCTCCATTCATCAAGTGAGCTAATATCAAACAACCTCTTCTCACCAGCAAGTTTGAAGTCATAATTGAGCTCTTTAATAGCCCAATATGCTTTATGTTCAAATTCAAGAGGTAAATGACACGCTTTTCCATAAACCATCTTATATGGAGACATACCCATAGGATTTTTGTATGCAGTTCTATAGGCCCATAATGCATCATCAAGTTTTTTGTACCAATTCTTTCTAGATCTATTCACAGTCTTTTGCAAAATTAATTTGAGCTCTCTATTGCTCAACTCTACATGACCACTGGACTGCGGGTGATAAGGAGATGCTATTCTATGCTTGACATCATACTTAGCAAGCATCTTACGGAAAGCACCATGAATAAAATGTGAACCACCATAAGTCATAAGATATCTAGGGACTCCAAACCTCGGAAAAATAACTTCTTTAAGCATTTTAATAGAAGTGTTATGATCAACACTACTAGTTGGAATAGCTTCTACCCACTTAGTAACGTAATCAATAGCAACTAAAATATGTGTATAACCATTAGAGGCAGGAAAATGTCCCATATAATCAAAGCCCCAAACATCAAACGGTTCAATAACAAGAGAATAATTCATAGGCATTTCTTGACGTCTACTAATGTTACCTATTCTTTGGCATTCATCACAAGACAAGACAAACTTACGAGCATCTTTGAAGAGAGTAGGCCAATAAAAACCAGATTGTAGTACCTTGTGTGCAGTTCTATCTCCAGCGTGGTGTCCTCCATAGGATTCAGAGTGACACTTGCGTAGGATCTGTTCCTGTTCATGCTCAGGCACACAACGTCTAATAACACCATCTACTCCTTCTTTATAAAGGTGTGGATCATCCCAGAAGTAATGTCTTAAATCATAAAAGAACTTTTTCTTTTGCTGGTATGTGAAACTAGGCGGTATGTATTTAGCAACAATGTAATTAGCATAATCAGCATACCAAGGAGCAGTACGGGAAGCATTGGCGACCGCTAATTGTTCATCAGGAAAGCTATCATTAATAGGCAGTGGGTCATCAAGAACATTCTCTAACCTAGACAAGTTATCTGCAACGGGGTTCTCAGCTCCCTTTCTATCAATAATATGCAAGTCAAATTCTTGGAGCAACAGAACCCATCTAATGAGTCTAGGCTTAGCAACTTTATTTTTCATAAGATATTTAATAGCAGCATGACCAGTGTGAATAGTAACTTTGGAATCAACAATATAAGGTCTAAACTTATCACATGCAAACACAACTGCTAAGAACTCTTTTTCAGTAGTAGCATAATTTCTCTGGGCAGTATCAAGAGTCTTACTAGCATACTGGATAACATTCAATTTCTTATCGACTCTTTGCCCTAAAACAGCACCTACAACATAATCACTAGCATCACACATAATTTCAGAAGGTAAATTCCAATCAGGTGGCTGAACAATAGGTGCAGTGATCAAAGCTTTCTTAAGTACTTCAAACGCTTCTACACAATCATCATCAAAGACAAAAGGAATATCTTTTTGCAATAAATTAGTCAGAGGCCTAGAGATTTTAGAAAAGTCCTTAATGAACCTCCTATAAAAACTGGCGTGACCAAGGAAACTTCTTCTACCTTTTATGTCCTTGGGACATGGCATCTTTTCAATAGCATCAACTTTGGCTTTATCAACTTCAATATCTCTCTCGGAGATCTTGTGCCCCAAGACAATGCCTTCATTAACCATAAAGTGACACTTTTCCCAATTCAGGACGAGACTAGTGTCTTCGCATCTTTGCAAAACTCGATCAAGGTTGCTCAAACAATCATCAAAAGAGGATCCATAAACAGAGAAGTCATCCATGAATACCTCACAAATCTTTTCACAAAAATAAGAGAATATAGCCATCATGCATCTTTGAAAGGTAGCAGGTGCATTACATAAACCAAAAGGCATACGTCTATAAGCAAAAGTACCAAAAGGGCAAGTAAAAGTAGTTTTAGATTGATCCTTCGCTGACACAGGTATCTGAGAGAAGCCAGAATAACCATCTAGAAAGCAAAAATGTGTGTGTTTGGATAGCCTTTCTAGCATTTGATCAATAAAAGGTAAATGGTAATGATCTTTCTTAGTAGCTTTATTTAACTTACGGAAATCAATTACCATCCTATAACCTGTAATAATTCTTTGCGGGATCAATTCATCTTTATCATTAGGAACAACGGTAATACCTCCCTTTTTAGGGACACAATGGACAGGGCTTACCCATTCACTATCAGCAACGGGATAAATAATACCTGCCTCAAGGAGCTTTAGTATCTCCTTTCTTACCACTTCCTTCATCTTGGGATTTAATCGTCTTTGAGGATCTCTAACTGGTTTGGCATCTTCCTCCACTGTAATTTTGTGTTGACATAATGTGGGACTAATGCCCTTAAGATCATCCAGAGTATATCCAATAGCAGCTCGGTGCTTCTTCAGAGTTTTCAATAATCTTTCTTCTTCTTTCTCTGAAAGGTTAGCGCTAATAATAATATGATATATTCCTTTTTCATCAAGATAAGCATACTTAAGATTATCAGGTAATGGTTTGAGTTCAAACACGGGATCACCATTGGGTGGAGGGGGATCCCCAAGAATTTCAATGGGAAGGTTATGTTTCAGCATAGGTTCCTGTTTAAGGAACACTTGATCTATTTCTTCCATTTCCTTCATAAACATATCGTTTTCATGGTCTAGCAAATATTGTTCTAACGGATCAGTTGGAGGAACAACAATGGAAGCAAGACCAATAATCTCATCCTTACTAGGTGGTTCCCTTTCACGAGGTTGTCTACTAAACTTAGCGAAATTAAACTCATGAGACATACCATCTATGCCAACAGTGACAATATTCTTTTCACAACTAATCTTAGCACTAGCAGTATTCAAGAAGGGTCTACCAAAAATAATGGGACAAAAATTATCTTGTGGGGAACCAAGAACAAGAAAATCAGCAGGGTATTTAACCTTCCCACACAAAACTTCAACATCTCTAACAATCCCAATAGGTTTAATGGTATCCCTATTAGCAAGCTTAATAGTAACATCAATGTCTTCTAATTCAACGGGTGCAATGTCGTGCATAATTTCTTTATAAAGATCATAAGGTATCGCACTAGCACTAGCACCCATATCACATAAGCCATGATAACAATGATCTCCTATTTTAACAGAAATAACAGGCATGCCTACAACAGGTCTATGTGTCTTAGTATCAGGTCTAGCAATATTAGCAGTCTCACCCAAGAAAGAAATAACATGCCCATCTAAGTCCTCATCGAAAAGATCTTTAACCATAGCAATACTAGGTTCAACATTAATTTGCTCAGGAGGTGTATAAGTCCTAGTATTACTCTTACGAACAACAGTCGAAGCTTTAGCATGATCTTTTATCCTAACAGGAAAAGGGTTTTTTTCAACATAAGCAGTAGGAACAATAGGATCACTATAGGTAATAGTCTTTTCTTCCACTGTAATAGGTGCAACTACTTTCACTTCAACAGGAGGATTATATTTAAACCACTTCTCTTTAGGGAGATCAACGTGAGTAGCAAAAGATTCACAAAAAGTAGCTACTATCTCAGAGTCAAGTCCATACTTAGCGCTAAATCCACGAAAAGCATCGGTATCCATAAAAGATTTAACACAATCGAACTTAGGTGTCATACCTGACTCCTTACCATCGTCGGAACCCCAATCTTCAGAGTTGCGTTTAATTCTTTCCAATAAGTCCCATTTGAAATCAATAGTCTTCAGCATATAAGAACCAGCACAGGAAGTATCGAGCAGGTTGCGATTATCAAGAGAAAGCCGAGCATAAAAATTCTGAATAATCATTTCCCGAGAGAGCTCATGATTGGGGCATGAATATAACATTGACTTAAGCCTCCCCCAAGCTTGAGCGATGCTTTCTCCTTCGCGAGGCCAGAAATTATATATGTAATTATGATCACGATGAACAAGATGCATAGGATAGAACTTCTGGTGAAATTCCAACTTCAATCGCTTATAATTCCAAGATCTCGTATCATCACATAGCCTATACCATGTCAATGCATCTCCCTTCAAAGATAAAGGGAAGACCTTCCTTTTGACAACATCATCGGGAATACCTGCAAGCTTAAATAATCCACAAACTTCATCCACAAAGATAAGGTGTAAATCGGGATGCAATGTTCCATCTCCTGCAAATGGATTAGCTAGCAGTTTCTCTATCATACCCGAAGGAATCTCAAAGTAAATATTTTCATAAAGTTCAGTAGGTTGAGGAGCAACTCTTTGCTCTTCTGGTTGGGGTGAAGATACCCCAAACAAGCCCCTCAAAGGATTAGTTTCCATAGTGACAAGTAACAGAAAATTTCAGCACACTATATAAATATTTCCTTACCAAGTTCCACTCACCAAAAGCGCTACACTCCCCGGCAACGGCGCCAGAATAGAGTCTTGATGACCCACAAGTGTAGGGGATCTATCGTAGTCTTTTCGATAAGCAAGAGTGTCGAACCCAACGAGGAGCAGAAGGAAATGATAAGCGGTTTTCAGTAAGGTTTTCTCTGCAAGCACTGAAATAGTAGGTGATAGGTAGTTTTGTGATAAGATAAATAGTAATGAGCAACAAGTAAATAAAGTAAGTAAAGTGCAGCAAGGTGGCCCAGTCCTTTATGTAGCAAAGGATAAGCCTGGACAAATTCTAATAATAATAAAGGAGCTCCCGAGGACACATTGGGAATTATCGTCAAGCTAGTTTTCATCGCGTTCATATGATTCACGTTCGGTACTTTGATAATTTGATATGTGGGTGGACCGGTACTTGGGTACTGCCCTAACTTGGACAAGCATCCCACTTATGATTAACCCCTATTGCAAGCATCCGCAACTACAAAAAGAAGTATTAAGGTAAACCTAACCACAACATTAAGCGTATGGATCCATATCAGCCCCTAACGAAGCAACGCATAAACTAGGGTTTAAGCTTCTGTCACTCTAGCAACCCATCATCTACTTATCTTCCCCATGCCTTCCTCTAGGCCCAAATAATGGTGAAGTGTCATGTAGTCGATGTTCACATAACACCACTAGAGGAAAAGACAACATACATCTCATCAAAATATCGAACGAATAGCAAATTCACATGACTACTAATAGCAAGACTTCACCCATGTCCTCAGGAACAAACGTAACTACTCACAAAGCATATTCATGTTCATAATCAGAGGAGTAATAATATGCATAAAGGATCCGAACATATGATCTTCCACCAAGTAAACCAATTAGCATCAACTACAAGGAGTAATAAACACTACTAGCAACCCACAGGTACCAATTTGTGGTTTTGATACAAGATTGGATACAAGAGATGAACTAGGGTTTTGAGAGGAGATGGTGCTGGTGAAGATGTTGATGGAGATTGACCCCCTCCCGATGAGAGGATCGTTGGTGATGATGTTGGTGATGATTTCCCCCTCCCGGAGGGAAGTATCCCGAACAGCTCCGCCAGAGCCCTAGATTGATTCCGCCTCATGGCGGCGGAGTTTCATCCCGTAAGCTTGCCCACGATTTTTTCTAGGGTAAATGTGATGATATAGCAGAAGATGGACGCCGGAGGCCCACCAGGGAGCCCATGAGATAGGGGGGCACGCCCTATAGGGGGGCGCCCCTGTCTCCTGGACAGGGTGTGGGCCCCCTGGCCTATTTCTTTCGCTCAGAAATTCTTATTAAATCCAGAAAATTGTTTCGTGGAGTTTCAGGACTTTTGGAGCTGTGTAGAATAGGTTTCCAACGTTTGCTCCTTTTCCAGCCAGAATTCCAGCTGCCGGCATCCCCCCTGTTCATGGTAAACCTTATAAAATAAGAGAGAATAGCCATAAGTATTGAGATATAATCTGTAATAACAGCCCATAATGCAATAAATATTTATATAAAAGCATGATGCAAAATGGACCTATCACTAACCGAGGCGGCCATCAACAAGTTTGTGCAAATGTTTAATGGTCATCTCCTTGATAACACCATTGCGGATTTGCAAGCTCTGTACAACCTTTACTGCGATCTGATGTCGGCGGTGGAGAATGCCTTGATCGAGCATGTTGGGGAGGGAGGCTCAGACCTGGTCTCTCAGGAGGGTGCGGAGGTGGCTGCCACAACCTGATCTGCTGGTTTTCCTTGTGATGGCCTGATGTGTACCTACTTTATTACGTTAGGAACCTTGTTTAGCTTTAGAAATGGGACACCTGTTTGTATCTGCAGCCTGTTGCAGCTACTTGTTGCCTTGGCGAGGCTAGTGCCATGTAGTCGTTGTACGCCTATTTGCTGCTGTCGTATGTGGCCGCAGCTGCTCCGGGCCCTGGAGAGGCAGACTAATCTGTTGTTCTTGCTTATGTTCACTATCCCAGTTCCACCCAGTTGCTACTGCTGTTCCGTGCACAATGATGTATGCTTGGTTCCTAGATGACAGACCGCAACCACAACCGCATGATCCTGAACTGGAATGCTCGGGGCCTAAACTGCCCTGACCGCCGCACTATCGTTCATGAGACCATCCCCTCTACGCCTTGCCACATCATTTACCTCCAGGAATCCAAAATGGAATCAGTAGATGATTATACTGCAGCCCACATTGGTGGCCACAGACTTAAGATTTTTGCCCAGCGCCCGACTGAGGGCATGCGTGGTGGCATCCTTCTGCTATGGGATGATGAGGTGGTCCATTTGTCCAACGTCCACTTTCGAGCGTTCACCCTTTCAGCCACGGTTACTTTGTACCCCCAGAGCCCGGCTCCTATTTCCTTCAAGCTAACCACGGTATATGGACCGACTAGAAGTAACCTCAAGGATGCCTTCTTCGCCGAACTTGTCGCTGAAAAGCCACCCCCGGGTACCATGTGGTTGGTCACAGGAGACTTCAACCAAATTTATCGGGCGCGAGATAAAAATCGTGCAAATGTAGATCGGAGCCGCATTGTCAGGTTTCAAGATGCTCTCAACTCCTGTGAGCTGAAAGAGATTCATCTCCAGAATAGGAGATTCACTTGGAGTAATGGACAGAATGAGCCCACCTTGAGCAAGTTAGATAGTTTTTCCTGCAATGAAGACTGGGACTTGGAGTTTGGCTCCCACATCCTGCATGCTTTATCATCCTCCCTTTCTGACCACTGTCCCCCTTCTGCTTGCATCCGCGAACAGCCCGAAGCACTTCAAATGCTTCCTCTTTGAGAATTTCCGGATCAAGATGTCAGTTTTTTTGGCAACTTTCCAAGGTGCGTGGAATGAAGGCCACAACCATACCGAGCTATACCACATCACCACAAGCTCAAGAAAACTAGCATCAGGCTAAAGGCTTGGAGCAAATCCCTCTTCTCCAACATGAAAGTCCAATTACACATGGCCCTGGAGGTCATCCTCCGCCTTGATATTGCGCAAGAGTCTAGGTCTCTAAGCCCGGAGGAGATCGATCTTCGGAAGAGACTAAAGAGGAGGGTGGTTGGCCTGGATGTGCTTGAAAAGGCCCGAAAACGACAAATATCTAGAATAACAAACATTAAAGAGGGGGACGAAAACACTAAGTTCTTTCACCTTCGAATCAACCGCCGGCGAAGAATTTTTTATTCACCGCCTTAGACATAACACGGGGTGGGTGACAGACCACAACCACAAGAAGGATATTATTCTCCGCCACATCTCTTCCGTCATCAAGAAGGGGCCAAGGAGGCTTAAGGATTTTAATTGGAGTTGCATCCCCACTCCAGATTGTGATCTCAGTGACATTGGGGCCCCATTCACCATGGATGAGGCTTGGAAGGTAGTCTTTGACTCGCCTGGCGATAAGGTGCCATGGCCGGATGGGTTCACGGGTACGCTCTTCAAGGCGTGTTGGGATGTTATCAAGGTCGACGTCATGGATGCCATCAACCACTTCTCAAATCTCCATGCCACCAACTTGCATTGGCTAAACTCAGCCAACATCGCTTTAATCACCAAGAAGGGCGCGGAGAACATTTCTAACTTCAGGCCGATAAGTCTAGTACATGTTGTGGCAAAGCTCTTTGCTAAGATTATGGCGACGCGCCTCTTCGTCCACATGAATGATCTTGTGTCCCCAGCTCAAAGTGCATTTATCAAGAAACAAAGCATTCACGACAAAACTTATGTCCGCAACCTCGCCCGCGGACTACATCGTAGCAAGACCTCTATGTTGCTTTTCAAGCTTGACATCAAGAAGGCCTTCGACTCCGTGAGATGGGACTACTTAATGGACATTCTTCTACATCTTGGCTTCCCTGCGCGCTTTAGAGGCTGGGTCTCAGCGCTTCTCACTTCAGCTACCTCGAGAGTGTTGCTCAATGGTACGGTCAGAGATCCTATTAGGCACGGGAATGGGTTACAGCAAGGAGACCCGGTGTGGCCGCTTCTTTTTGTGCTTGCCATCGACCCCCTGCACCACATCCTCAAGAAGGCTACAATACAAGGCCAATTGCATCTGATCCGAAGGAATACCGCAACTCTTCATGCCTCCCTATATGCTAATGATGCAGCCATTTTTGTGAAGCCCGTCAAGGAGGATGTCTCCTGTTTTGCCTCCATCCTAGACGCCTTTGGTGAGGTCACGGGCCTGGTCACCAACTGCAGCAAAAGTCTAGTCGCCCCAATTCATTGTGCCGGCCTTGATCTTCCTGACATTCTGCAACTTTTCCCCACCAAACTCACAACCTTCCCCATGACGTACTTGGGGCTGCCACTCTCGGTCAAGAGGCTCAAGGCTGTGCAGTTCTTGCCTCTGGAAGACAAAGTTGCGCGTAGGCTTACCCCTTGGATTGGCCACCTCATGGCCACCCCTAGGAGGGCTGTTCTGGTCAAAGCGGTTCTCACTGCCATCGCTATCTACAGCATTACTTCGTTGGTCCTGCCGGCTGAGGTGATGAAGCATATTGAAGCCTTGCGGCGTGCATTTCTCTGGGCAGGTTGCGACAAAGTCACCGGGGCCAAGTGTAAAATCAATTGGGAGCGAGTTTGCAGCCCCAAAACTATGGGCGGCCTGGGCATTCTAAACCTGGACAAATTCGCCGCTGCTCTCCGCTTGCGGTGGCTTTGGAATGAGTGGGCGGAGCCGCCAAAGTCGTGGTTTGGTTTGGGCACTCCTTGCACTGAGGCTGATAGGGACCTTTTCGCGGTTGCTACGAAGGTCGTGATTGGCAATGGGGCGAAGGCTTGCTTCTGGACATCTCCCTAGCTTGTTGGCCTAAGGCCGATGGACATTGCCCCTAAAATCTTTGAGATATCAAAAAAGAAAGGCTGCTCTGTGAGGAAGGCACTCACTGATGAACTGTGGATATCACAGATTGACATGACAAATGGCATTACGGCTGGACATATACATGACTTCGTCACCCTTTGGGAGAAGTTGGATGGGATAATCCTGGATCATGACACACAAGATATGATCACATGGAAGCTTACGGAGAGTGGTTCTTACTCCACTTCTTCAGCCTATTCGCTACAGTTCGAGGGACGCACCTCAACGCCACTCCTAAAGACCGTTTGTAAAGTCTAGGCAACTCCAAAATGCAAGTTCTTTGCTTGGTTAATCATTCACAATAGAGTATGGACGATGGACAGGCTACAACGAAGGTGGTGGACGAATTGCGGTTTGTGTCCTCTTTGCAGCCAAATTCAGGAGTCTGCGGTGCACCTTCCATTCCGATGCCGGTTTACGGTTGCGGTTTGGAATGCGGTAATGGCGAAGATCTGGCCGAGCAATATTGTCATGGCGGACTGGGCAGCTATGCGAAGTGTCAGACATTGGTGAACCGAGATTGCGCTCGCACGCTCGCCTAATGGGAAAGGGATGGCCTCCCTGCTTATGCTTATCTCTTGGGAACTTTGTAAGGAGAGGAATGCTAGGGTCTTTCGGAACGTCTCTGCGCCTACGACTATTCTCGTGGAAAAAATCATGGATGAGGTGACAATGTGGACGTTGGCGGGTGCCAAAGGGCTGGGTGTAATTTTACATCACGAGTAGTTGCTTTATATTCGCCTTTGTTCGGCCATTATTTGGTTGTAGTTCTCGGACCTTGTTACAATTCTCTCTTAATTAATTAATGAAATGGCAAATCTTTTGCCTTGTTTAAAAAAACATCTATGAAATACAACACTTAAAATTGCAAATTTGCATCTCCACCATATGGAGATGTAAAAATGCAATCGCCCTCCAACTGCCCAACTATCATTCATTTCACTTCCGCGCGACCAGCCGCCGCCCGACTCCCACCGTACGCCACCGCCATGGCCGACGCTGATGACCCCGCTGCCTTTTCCGACTCCGCCGCATTGCCTTGACCCACCTCGCCACAACCGCCGCCTCCGTGCCAACTTTCCCCAATGCGGCCTCGGCCTCCATGTCACCGCCCTAGATTTGCCCCACCCCGGCCAGTCGCCGTCGCGCCGGAGGTGCCTTCAAATAAGCAGCGGGCCTCCAAGCCATGCGGTGGAGGTGTGAAGTCGCCGACGGCGCAGGACGGCAGCTGATGTCTACTACGCAACATTCTTCTTGTAGACGTTGTTGGGCCTGCAAGTGCGCAGGTTTGTAGGACAGTAGCAAATATCCCTCAAGTGGATGACCTAAGGTTTATCAATCCGTGGGAGGCGTAGGATGAAGATGGTCTCTCTCAAACAACCCTGCAACCAAATAACAAAGAGTCTCTTGTGTCCCCAACACACCCAATACAATGGTAAATTGTATAGGTGCACTAGTTCGGCGAAGAGATGGTGATACAAGTGCAATATGGACGGTAGATATAGGTTTTTGTAATCAGAAAATATAAAAAAAGCAAGGTAACTAATGATAAAAGTGAGCGTAAACGGTGTTGCAATGGTAGGAAACAAGACCTAGGGTTCATACTTTCACTAGTGCAAGTTCTCTCAACAATAATAACATAGATAGATCATATAACAATCCCTCAACATGCAACAAAGAGTTACTCCAAAGCCACTAATAGCAGAGAACAAACGAAGAGATTATGGTAGGGTACGAAACCACCTCAAAGTTATTCTTTCGGATCAATCTATTCAAGAGTTCGTACTAGAATAACACCTTAAGACACAAATCAACCAAAACCCTAATGTCACCTAGATACTTGCTACGTCTTGAGCTTGCGTTGGTTTTCCTTGAAGAGGAAAGGGTGATGCAGCAATAGTAGCATAAGTATTTCCTTCAGTTTTTGAGAACCAAGGTATCAATCCAGTAGGAGGCTCGTCAAAAGTCCCACGCACCTACACAAACAGACAAAGAACTCGCAGCCAACGCAATAAAGGGGTTGTCAATCCCTTCACGGCCACTTGCGAAAGTGAGATCTGATAGAGATAGTATGATAAGATAAATATATTTTTGGTATTTTATAATATAGATGCAAAAAGTAAAGATGCAAATAAAAGTAGATTGAAAGCTTATATGATAAAGGATAGACCCGGGGGCCATCGGTTTCACTAGTGGCTTCTCTCAAGATAGCATAAGTATTACGGTGGGTGAACAAATTACTGTCGAGCAATTGATAGAAAAGCGAATAATTATGAGATTATCTAGGCATGATCATGTATATAGGCATCACGTCTGTGACAAGTAGACCGACTCCTGCCTGCATCTACTACTATTACTCCACACAACGACCGCTATCCAGCATGCATCTAGAGTATTAAGTTCATAAGAATAGAGTAACGCATTAAGAAAGATGACATGATGTAGAGGGATAAACTCAAGCAATATGATATAAACCCCATCTTTTATCCTCGATGGCAACAATACAATACGTGCCTTGCAACCCTTTCTGTCACTGGGTAAGGACACCGCAAGATTGAACCCAAAGCTAAGCACTTCTCCCATGGCAAGAAAGATCAATCTAGTAGGCCAAACCAAACTGATAATTCGAAGAGACTTGCAAAGATAACTCAATCATACATAAAAGAATTCAGAGGAGATTCAAATATTTCTCATAGATAAACTTGATCATAAACCCACAATTCATCGGATCTCGACAAACACACCACAAAAAGAGTTTACATCGAATAGAACTCCACAAGAGAGGGGGAGAACATTGTATTGAGATCCAAAAAGAGAGAATAAGCCATCTAGCTAATAACTATGGACCCGAAGGTCTGTGGTAAACTACTCACAACTCATCGGAGGGGCTATGGTGTTGATGTAGAAGCCCTTCATGGTCGATTCCCCCTCCGGCGGAGCGCCGGCGAAGGCTCCAAGATGGGATCTCGCGGATACAAAAGGTTACGACGGTGGAAATTGTTTTTTGTTGGCTCCCTGGATGTTTTCGGGGTACGTAGGTATATATAGGAGGAAGAAGTATGTTGGTGGCCGCTCGTGGGGCCCAGGAGACAGGGGCGCGCCCAGGAGGGGTGGGTGCGCCCTCCTATCTCCTGGCCGCCTCGTTTGCTTCTTGACTTGCACTCCAAGTTCTCCGGATCACGTTCATTCCAAAAATCACGCTCCCAAAGTTTCATTCCGTTCGGACTCCGTTTGATATTCCTTTTCTTCGAAATACTGAAATAGGCAAAAAAACAGCAATACGGGCTGGGCCTCCGGTTAGTAGGGTAGTCCCAAAAATGATATGAATGTGTAAAATAAAGCCCATAAACATCCAAAAGGGGTAATATAATAGCATGGAACAATAAAAAATTATAGATACGTTGGAGACGTATCAAGCATCCCCAAGCTTAATTCCTGCTCGTCCTCGAGTAGGTGAATGATAAAAACAGAATTTTTGATGTGGAATGCTACCTAGCATAATACTCAATGTAATTTTCTTTATTGTGGCATGATTGTTCAGATCCAAATGATTCAAGATAAAAGCTTATAAAACATAAAAAATAATAATGCTTCGAAGCATACTAACAAATAATCATGTCCTATCAAAATAGCATAGCTAAAGAAAGCTTATCCCTACAAAATCATATAGTTAGGCCATGCTTCATTTTCATTACACAAAATACTCCCATCATGCACAACCCCGGTTTCAGCCAAGCAATTGGTTCATACTTTTTAACGCGCTTCAGCTTTTTCAACTCTTACGCAATACATGAGCGCAAGCCATGGACATAGCACTATGGTGGTATATGGTGGTGGTTGTGAGGACAAAAAGGGAGAAGATAGTCTCACATAAACTAGGCGTATCAACGGGCTATGGAGATGCCCATCAATAGATATCAACGTGAGTGAGTAGGGATTGCCATGCAACGGATGCACTAGAGCTATAAATATATATGAAAGCTCAACAAAAGAAACTAAGTGGGTGTGCATCCAACTTGCTTGCTCACAAAGACCTAGGGCATTTTGAGGAAGCCCATCATTGGAATATACAAGCCAAGTTCTATAATGAAATTCCCACTTAGTACTCCCTCCGTCCCAAAATTCTTGTCTTAGATTTGTCTAAATACGTATGTATCAAGTCACGTTTTAGTATTAGGTACATCCGTATCTAGACAAATCTAAGACAAGAATTTTGGAACGGAGGGAGTATATGAAAGTGACAACATAGGAGACTCTCTATCATGAAGATCATGGTGCTACTTTGAAACACAAGTGTGGAAAAGAGATAGTAGCATTGTCCCTTCTCTCTTTTTCTCTCATTTTATATAATTTTTTCTCTTTTTCCTTTCTTTTTTTTCTTCTCTTTTTTTTTCTTTGGCCTTTCCTTTTTTTGGCCTTTCTTCTTTTCTTTTCTTTTCTTTCTTTTCTTTCTTTTTAAAGTCCGAAGTCTCATCCCGACTTGTGGGGGAATCATAGTCTTCATCATCCTTTCCTCACTGGGACAATGCTCTAATAATGAAGATCATCACACTTTTATTGATTTACAACTCAAGAATTACAACTCAAAACTAGAACAAGATATGACTCTATATGAATGCCTCCGGCGGTGTACCGGGATATGCAATGACTCAAGAGCAACATGTATAAAAATTATGAAGGTGGCTTTGCCACAAATACGATGTCAACTACATGATCATGTAAAGAGCAATATGACAATGATGAAGTGTGTCATAATAAACGGAATGGTGGAAAGTTGCATGGCAATATATCTCGGAATGTCTATGGAAATGCCATAATAGGTAGGTATGGTGGCTGTTTTGAGGAAGGTAAATAATGGGTGCATGATACCGGCGAAAGTTATGCGGTATAATAGAGGCTAGCAAAGTGGAAGCGTGAGTGTGCGTGTATCCATGGACTCACATTAGTCATAAAGAACTCATATACTTATTGCAAAAGTCTACTTGCCCTCGAAGCAAAGTACTACTATGCATGCTCCTAGGGGAAGGGTTGGTAGGAGTTAACCATCGCGCGATCCTGACCTCTACTCATAAGTAAGGCAATTAAAAGAGCACCTCATGCAACAAATTTGTCACACAACTTTTACCATACGTGCATGCTACGGGACTTTCCAACTTCAACACAAGTATTTTTCAATTTCATAATTACCCACTAGCATGACTCTAACATTACTACCTCTATATCCCAAAACAATTATCAAGCATCAAATTGATCCTAGTGTTTTATGCACTTTCTATGATAGTTTTTATTATACCCAACTTGGATGCTCATCATTCTAGGACCAAATCTGTAACCATAGCAAATACCATGCTGTTCTAAAAGACTCCCAAAATAATATAAGTGAAGCATGAGAGACTAGCAATTTCTTCAAAATTAAGCCACCGCCGTGCTCTAAAAGATATAAGTGAAGTACTAGAGCAAAACTATCAAGCTTAAAAGATATAAGTGAAGCACATAGAGTATTCTAGCAAATACTAATCAAGTGGGCTTCTCACAAAAGGTGTGTACAGAAAGGATGATTGTGGTAAACTAAAAAGCAATGACTAATATAATACACGACGCTCCAAGCAAAACACATATCATGTGGCGAAAAAAATATAGCTCCAAGTAAAGTTACCAATGAACGAAGACGGAAGAGGGGATGCCTTCCCGGGGCATCCCCAAGCTTAGGGTTTTGGCTACTCTTGAATATCTTCGGGTGCCATGGGCATCCCCAAGCTTAGGCTTTTGCCACTCCTTATTCCATAGTCCATCAAATCTTTACCCAAAACTTGGAAACTTCACAACACAAAACTCAACAGGAAATCTCATAAGCTCCGTTAGTGAAAGAAAACAAAACTACCATATAAGGTACTGTAATGAACTCATTATTTATTTATTTTGGTGTTAAACCTACTTTATTCCAAGTTCTCTATGGTTCATACCAATTAAGTCTAGCCATAGATGCATCAAAATAAGCAAACAATACATGAAAAACAGAATCTGTCAAAAACAGAACAGTCCGTAGCAATCTGTAACTAACGAAAACTTCTGGAACTTTACAAATCCTACCAAAATAGGAAGTCCTGGGCAATTTGTCTATTGATCAGCAGCAAAAAGAACCAACGCAAAAGCACGTTTCTGTGATTTAACAAAACTAATGTCGTGCACTCAAAGTTTCTGTTTTTCAGTAGAATCAAATTAACTATCACCATAGGTTATCCTATAGGTTCTACTTGGCACAAACACTAATTAAAACATAAAAACACATCTAAACAGAATGTAGATGCAAAATTTATTACTAAACAGAAACAAAAACAAAAAACACAAATAAAATTGGGTTGCCTCCCAACTAGCACTATCGTTTAATGCCCCTAGCTAGGCATAAAAGCGAAGATAGATCTAAGTAGTGCCATCTTTGGCACTAAATTCATAAGTAGCCCACATGATAGATTCATAAGGTAATTTGACTTTCTTTCTTGGAAAGTGCTCCATGCCTTTCCTTAATGGAAATTGGAATCTAATATGCCCTTCCTTCATATCAATAATCACGCCAATCATTCTAAGGAAAGGTCTACCAAGAATAATAGGGCAAGAAAGATTGCAATCTATATCAAGAACGATAAAATCTACGGGCACCAAATTTCTATTTGCAACAATGAGAACATCATTGATCCTTCCCATTGGCTTTTTAATGGTGGAATCCGCAAGGTGCAAATTTAAAGAGCAATCATCAAGATCATGGAAACCTAGAATATCACATAAAGTTTTCGGAATCGTGGAAACACTAGAACCCAAATCACACAAAGCAAAACACTCATGATCTTTAATTTTAATCTTTATAGTAGGTTCCCACTCATCATTAAGTTTTCTAGGTATAGAAACTTCCAAATTAAGTTTTTCATCATAAGATTGCATCAAGGCATCAACGATATGTTTGGTAAAAGCTTTATTTTGACTATAAGCATGAGGAGAATTAACAACGGATTGCAACAAGGAAATACAACCTTCTAAAGAACAATTATCATAATCAAATTCCTTGAAATCCGAGATAGTGGGTTCAATACTATTTAAAGTCATGACCTCTCCAATCCCACTTTTACCAAATTTAGCATCAAGATCTAAAAACTCCGAATTCTTGGGACGCCTTCTAACTAAAGTTGACTCATCTCCAGTCCCATTATTATCAAGATTCATATTGCAAAACAAAGATCTAATAGGAGACACATCAATAACTTTAAGATCTTCATCATTATTTTCATGGAAACTAGAAGAACACGCCTTTACAAAGCAATCTTTCTTAGCACGCAATCTAGCGGTTCTTTCCTTGCACTCATCAATGGAAATTCTCATTGCTTTGAGAGACTCATTGATATCATGCTTAGGAGGAGTAGATCTAAGTTTAAGAGAATCAACATCAAGCGAAAGTCTATCAACGTTCCTAGCCAAATCATCAACTTTGAGCAATTTTTCTTCAAGCAAAGCATTAAAATTCTTTTGAGAAATCATAAATTCTTTCACACTATTCTCAAAATCAGAGGGCATCTTATTAAAATTACCATAAGAATTATTGTAGGAATTTCCATAATTATTAGAGGAATTACTAGGGAACGGTCTAGAATTAAAGTTTCCTCTATAAGCATTGTTTCCAAAACTATTCCTACCAACAAAATTCACATCCATAGATTCATTATTATTCTCAATCAAAGTAGACAAAGGCATATCATTGGGATCAAGAGGAGTATTTTTAGTAGCAAACAACTTCATAAGTTCATCCATCTTTCCACTCAAAACATTGATTTCTTCTATAGCATGCACTTTTTACTAGAAGATCTTTCGGTGTACCATTGAGAATAATTAGCCATAATATTATCAAGAAGTTTTGTAGCATCTCCTAATGTGATTTCCATAAAAGTGCCTCCCGCGGCCGAATCTAAAAGATTTCTAGAAGAAAAGTTCAAACCGGCATAAATTTTTTGTATGATCATCCATAAATTCAAACCATGAGTAGGGCAATTGCGAATCATCAATTTCATTCTTTCCCAAGATTGGGCAACATGCTCATGATCAAGTTGTTTAAAATTCATAATATCATTCCTAAGAGTGATAATCTTAGCGGGAGGAAAATACTTAGAGATAAAAGCATCTTTGCACTTGTTCCAAGAATCAATACTATTTTTAGGCAAAGACGAAAACCAAACTTTAGCATGATCTCTAAGTGAAAACGGAAATAACTTCAATTTAACAATATCATTATCCGTATCTTTCTTCTTTTGCATATCACACAAATCAACAAAGTTGTTTAGATGAGTAGCGGCATCTTCACTAGGAAGGCCGGCGAATTGATCTTTCATAACAAGATTCAGCAAAGCAGTATTGATTTCACAAGACTCAACATCATTAAGAGGAGCAATCGGAGTACTAAGGAAATCATTATTATTGGTATTGGAGAAATCACACAATTTGGTATTATCTTGCGCCATGGCAACAAGTAATCCAACACACAAGCAAACAGAAAAAGGCAAGCGAAAAAGAGAGGAGAAGATTGGGAAAGAGAGGGCGAATAAAACGGCAAGGGTGAAGTGGGGGAGAGGAAAACGAGAGGCAAATGGCAAATAATGTAAATGCGAGGGAGATGAGTTTGTGATGGGTACTTGGTATGTCTTGACTTGAGCGAAGACCTCCCCGGCAACGGCGCCAGAAATCCTTCTTGCTACGTCTTGAGCTTGCGTTGGTTTTCCTTGAAGAGGAAAGGGTGATGCAGCAATAGTAGCATAAGTATTTCCCTCAGTTTTTGAGAACCAAGGTATCAATCCAGTAGGAGGCTCCTCAAAAGTCCCACGCACCTACACAAACAAACAAAGAACTCGCAACCAACGCAATAAAGGGGTTGTCAATCCCTTCACGGCCACTTGCGAAAGTGAGATCTGATAGAGATAGTATGATAAGATAAATATTTTTGGTATTTTATAATATAGATGCAAAAAGTAAAGATGCAAATAAAAGTAGATTGAAAGCTTATATGATAAAGATAGACCCGGGGGCCATAGGTTTCACTAGTGGCTTCTCTCAAGATAGCATAAGTATTACGGTGGGTGAACAAATTACTGTCGAGCAATTGATAGAAAAGCGAATAATTATGAGATTATCTAGGCATGATCATGTATATAGGCATCACGTCCGTGACAAGTAGACCGACTCCTGCCTGCATCTACTACTATTACTCCACACATCGACCGCTATCCAGCATGCATCTAGAGTATTAAGTTCATAAGAACAGAGTAACGCATTAAGAAAGATGACATGATGTAGAGGGATAAACTCAAGCAATATGATATAAACCCCATCTTTTTATCCTCGATGGCAACAATACAATACGTGCCTTGCAACCCTTTCTGTCACTGGGTAAGGACACCGCAAGATTGAACCCAAAGCTAAGCACTTCTCCCATGGCAAGAAAGATCAATCTAGTAGGCCAAACCAAACTGATAATTCGAAGAGACTTGCAAAGATAACTCAATCATACATAAAATAATTCAGAGGAGATTCAAATATTCCTCATAGATAAACTTGATCATAAACCCACAATTCATCGAATCTCGACAAACACACCGCAAAAAGAGTTTACATCGAATAGATCTCCACAAGAGAGGGGGAGAACATTGTATTGAGATCCAAAAAGAGAGAAGAAGCCATCTAGCTAATAACTATGGACCCGAAGGTCTGTGGTAAACTACTCACAACTCATCGGAGGGGCTATGGTGTTGATGTAGAAGCCCTCCGTGGTCGATTCCCCCTCCAGCGGAGCGCCGGCGAAGGCTCCAAGATGGGATCTCATGGATATAGAAGGTTACGGCGGTGGAAATTGTTTTTCGCTGGCTCCCTGGATGTTTTCGGGGTACGTAGGTATATATAGGAGGAAGAAGTACGTCGGTGGCCGCTCGTGGGGCCCAGGAGATAGGGGCGCGCCCAGGAGGGGTGGGCGCGCCCTCCTATCTCCTAGCCGCCTCGTTTGCTTCTTGACTTGCACTCCAAGTTCTCAGGATCACGTTCCAAAAATCACGCTCCCGAAGGTTTCATTCCATTTGGACTCTGTTTGATATTCCTTTTCTTCGAAATACTGAAATAGGCAAAAAAACAGCAATACAGGCTGGGCCTCCAGTTAGTAGGTTAGTCCAAAAAATGATATAAATGTGTAAAATAAAGCCCATAAACATCCAAAATATGTAATATAATAGCATGGAACAATCAAAAATTATAGATACGTTGGAGACGTATCAATACTCCATTGTCACCTCAAGTATCCGTGGGCATGATTATACGATATGCATCACACAATCTCAGATTCATCTATTCAACCAACACAAAGTACTTCAAAGAGTGCCCCAATGTTTCTACCGGAAAGTGAAGATGAAAATGTGTGCCAACCCCTATGCATAGGTTCATGGGCGGAACCCGCAAGTTGATCACCAAAACATACATCAAGTGGCACGTGATACCCATTATCACCACAGATAAACATGGCAAGACATACATCAAGTGTTCTCAAATCCTTAAAGACTCAATCCAATAAGATAACTTCAAGAGGAAAACTCAATTCATCACAAGAGAGTAGAGGGGGAGAAACATCATAAGATCCAACTATAATAGCAAAGCTCGCGATACATCAAGATCGTGCCATAGAGAGAACACGAGAGAGAGAGAGATCAAACACATTGCTACTGGTACATACCCTCAGCCCCGAGGGTGAACTACTCCCTCCTCGTCATGGAGAGCGCCGGGATGATGAAGATGGCCACCGGTGAGGGATCCCCCCTCCGGCAAGGTGCCGGAACGGGCTCCTGAGAGGTTTTTGGTGGCTACAGAGGCTTGCGGCGGCGGAACTCCCGATCTATCTTCGTCTTCGATGTTTTTAGGGTACGTGGACTTATATAGGTGAAAGAAGTCGGTCAGGGGAGCCTCGAGGGGCCCAGGAGACAGGGGGTGGGCGCGCCCTCCTATCTCCTGGCCTCCTCAAACCTTCCCTGGCTTGAACTCCAAGTCTCCCGGATCATATCCTTTCAAAAAATCACGCTCCCAAAGGTTTTATTCCGTTTGGACTCTATTTGATATTCCTTTTCTTCGAAATACTAAAACAGGCAATAAAACAGCAATATGGGCTGGGCCTCCGGTTAATAGTTTAGTCCCAAAAGTAATATAAAAGTGTATAATAAAGCCCGTAATCATTCAAAACAGGTAATAAAATAGCATGAATGCTTCATAAATTATAGATACGTTGGAGACGTATCAGCATCCCCAAGCTTTATTCCTGCTCGTCCTCGAGTAGGTAAATGATAAAAGAATGAATTTATGAAGTGTGAATGCTAGTAGGTGCACGAGTTTGATCAATGATAATTTCAATCACCTTTTCTAGCATGATTATATGTCATAACAGTAGTTTGTCTCATAAAACTTCTCACTTTATATTGCCACTTGTATATGGATCTTTATTATGCGGTCCATCGCTTTTATTGCTTCCATAACAAGATCGTATAAAGCTTATTTTCTCTGCACTAATAAGTCATACATATTTAAAGAGCAATTTTTATTGCTTGCACCGATGACAACTTACTTGAAGGATCTTACTCAATCCATAGGTATGTATGGTGGACTCTCATGGCAAAACTGGGTTTAAGGATATTTGGAAGCACAAGTAGTATCTCTACTTGGTGCAAGGAATTTGGCTAGCATGAGGGGGAAAGGCAAGCTCAACATGTTTGAATGATCCATGACAATATACTTTAATTGAGATGTGAGAAAACATAACCCATTACATTGTCTTCCTTGTCCAACATCAACCCTTTAGCATGTCATACTTAATGAGTGATCACAATTATAAAAGATGTCCAAGATAGTATATTTATATGTGAAATCTCTCTTCCTTCAATATTCTTTCATGAATTGTTCAAATGACCAATACAATGCTTGCTAACCTTCAATAAATTTACAACCTCTACTTCTTAGATGTGAAGTCATTACTCCCCATGGGAAAAGCAAATGAAACATATATAATTTCATATTTATGACATTCAACTCATTCAACCATTTACTCATAGGATATAAGTGAAGCACACGAGTAAATGACAAACTACTCCAACAAGATAGAAGTGAAGATCAATGAGTAGCTAAATAATTGTGTAACTATGTGAAGACTCTCTCTCATTAAAGAATTTCAGATCTTGGTATTGTATTGAAACAGCAAGCAAAACAAAATAAAATGACATTGCAAGGATAGCACAACTCATGTGAAGAAGCAAAAAATTAGGCTCAACCGATACTAACCGATAGTTGTTGAAGAAGAAAGGCGGGATGCCTACCGGGGCATCCCCAAGCTTGGATGCTTGAGACTTCTTGAAATATTATGTTGGGGTGCCTTGGGCATCCCCAAACTTGAGCTTTTATGTCTCCTTAATTCCTCCCATATCATGGTTTCTCTTCTTTTTACCAAAAGCTTCATCCACAACAAACTCAACAAGAACTCATGAGATAGGTTAGTATAAACCAATGCAAAACCTTATCATTTTATACTGTAACAAATCACTAAAATTATTATTCAAAATTTCATAGTAAATTCCTATGCATATTTAATACTCCTATCCTCAAATAGAATCATTAAACAAGCAAACATATGCAAACAATGCAAACATAACAGCAATCTGCCAAAACAGTACAGTCTGTAAAGAATGCAAGAGTATCAATACTTACCTAACTCCAAAAATTATGATAAAAATACTACGCTGTAGAAGATTTATCAGAGCTCATTATGCAAAAAGTTTCAACATTATATCATTCTCTGACTTTTCTAGGGAATTTTTGCAGCAGCGGTAAACTTTCTGTTTTCAAACAGCAACATGTATAATAGCAAAATAAGCATGGTAAAGGCTATCCTTGACATTTTTATTGAAACTAAAGATGAAAAACACTATTATAAATAAAAGCAAGCTAATACTGACAAGAGAAAATGACTCTCCAAGCAAAACACATATCATGTGGTGAATAAAAATATAGCTCCAAGTAAAATTACCGATGAACGAGGACGAAAGAGGGGATGCCTTCCGGGGCATGCACAAGCTTAGGCTCTTGGTTGTCCTTTAATATTACCTTGGGGTGCCTTGGGCATCCCCAAGCTTAGGCTCTTTCCACTCCTTATTCCGTAGTCCATCGAATCTTTAACCAAAACTTGAAAACTTCACAACACAAAACTCAACAGAAAACTCGTAAGCTCCGTTAGTATAAGAAAATAAACCACCACTTAGGTACTGTAATGAAATCATTCCAAATTCGTATTGTTGCAATATCTACTATATTCCAACTTCTCTATGGTTCATACCCTCCTATACTACTCATAGATTCATCAAAATAAGCAAACAACACATAGAAAACAGAATCTGTTAAAAACAGAACAGTCTGTAGTAATCTGTATCAAACGTATACTTCTGCAACTACAAAAATTCTACCAAATTAGGAAGTCCTAATAAATTCGTGTACCAATCCAGAGCAAAAAGAATCATATTAGAATCATGTTTCTGTGAATTAACAAACCTAATTTACTGGGTGAAAAAGTTTCTGATTTTCAGCAGGATCAACACAACTATCACCGTAAGCTATCCTAAAGGTCTTACTTGGCACTTTATTGAAACAAAAGCTACAAAACATGATTATTACAGTAGCATAATCATGTGGACACACAAAAACAGTAAGGATAAATATTCTGTTGTCTCCCAACAAGCGCTTTTCTTTGATGCCTTTCTAGCTAGGCATGATGATGACAATGATGCTCACATAAAAGATAAGAATTGAAACATAACGGGAGCATCATGAAGCATATAAATAGCACATTTAAGTCTAACCCACTTCCTATGCATAGGGATTTTGTGAGCAAACAACTTATGGGAACAATAATCAACTAGCATAGGAAGGTAAAACAAGCATAGCTTCAAGATTTTCAACACATAGAGAGGAAACTTGATATTATTGCAATTCCTACAAGCATATGTCCCTCCCTCATAATAATTTTAAGTAGCATCATGAATGAATTCAACAATATAACCAGCACCTAAAGCATTCTTTTCATGATCTACAAGCATAGAAAATTTACTACTCTCCACATAAGCAAAATTCTTCTCATGAATAGTAGTGGGAGCAATCTCAACAAAATAATTATCATGTGAGGCATAATCCAATTGAAAACTAAAATCATGATGACAAGTTTCATGGTTATCATTATTCTTAATAGCATACAAGTCATCACAATAATCATCATATATAGCAACTTTGTTATCATAATCAATTGGAACCTCTTCCGACATAGTGGATTCATCACTAAATAAAGTCATGACCTCTCCAAATCCACTTTCATCAATATAAACATCATAAATAGGAGGCATTCTTTCATCATAATAAATTTGCTCATCAAAACTTGGGGGACAAAAAATATCATCTTCATCAAACATAGCTTCCCCAAGCTTGTGGCTTTGCACATCATTAGCATCATGGATATTCAAGGAATTCATACTAACAACATTGCAATCATGCTCATCATACAAATATTTAGTACCAAATATTTTATAGACTTCTTCTTCTAGCACTTGAGCACAATTTTCCTTTTCATCATACTCACGAAAAATATTAAAAATATGAAGCGTATGAGACAAACTTAACTCCACTTTTTTTGTAGTTTTCTTTTATAAACTAAACTAGTGATAAAACAAGAAACAAAAAGATTCGATTGCAAGATCTAAAGATATACCTTCAAGCACTCACCTCCCCGGCAACGGCGCCAGAAAAGAGCTTGATGTTTACTACACAACCTTCTTCTTGTAGACGTTGTTGGGCCTGCAAGTGCACAGGTTTGTAGGACAGTAGCAAATTTCCCTCAAGTGGATGACCTAAGGTTTATCAATCCATGGGAGGCATAGCATGAAGATGGTCTCTCTCAAACAACCCTGCAACCAAATAACAAAGAGTCTCTTGTGTCCCCAACACACCCAATACAATGGTAAATTGTATAGGTGCACTAGTTCGGCGAAGAGATGGTGATACAAGTGCAATATGGACGGTAGATATAGGTTTTTGTAATCTGAAAATATAAAAACAGCAAGGTAACTAATGATAAAAGTGAGCGTAAACGGTGTTGCAATGGTAGGAAACAAGACCTAGGGTTCATACTTTCACTAGTGCAAGTTCTCTCAACAATAATAACATAGATAGATCATATAACAATCCCTCAACATGCAACAAAGAGTCACTCCAAAGCCACTAATAGCGGAGAACAAACGAAGAGATTATGGTAGGGCACGAAACCACCTCAAAGTTATTCTTTCGGATCAATCTATTCAAGAGTTCGTACTAGAATAACACCTTAAGACACAAATCAACCAAAACCCTAATGTCACCTAGATACTCCATTGTCACCTCAAGTATCCATGGGCATGATTATACGATATGCATCACACAATCTCTGATTCATCTATTCAACCAACACAAAGTACTTCAAAGAGTGCCCCAAAGTTTCTACCGGAAAGTCAAGATGAAAACGTGTGCCAACCCCTATGCATAGGTTCATGGGCGGAACCCGCAAGTTGATCACCAAAACATACATCAAGTGGCACGTGATATCCCATTGTCACCATAGATAAACACGGCAAGACATACATCAAGTGTTCTCAAATCCTTAAAGACTCAATCCGATAAGATAACTTCAAGAGGAAAACTCAATTCATCACAAGAGAGTAGAGGGGGAGAAACATCATAAGATCCAACTATAATAGCAAAGCTCGCGATACATCAAGATCATGCCATAGAGAGAACACAAGAGAGAGAGAGAGAGAGAGAGATCAAACACATAGCTACTGGTACATACCCTCAGCCCCGAGGGTGAGCTACTCCCTCCTCGTCATGGAGAGCGCCGAGATGATGAAGTTGGCCACTGGTGAGGGATCCCCCCTCCAACAGGGTGCCGGAACGGCTCCCGAGAGGTTTTTGGTGGCTATAGAGGCTTGCGGCGGCGGAACTCCCGATCTATCTTCGTCTTCAATATTTTTAGGGTACGTGGACTTATATAGGTGAAAGAAGTCGGTCGGGGGAGCCTCAAGGGGCCCAAGAGACAGGGGGTGCGCCCAGGGGGGTGGGCGCGCCCTCCTATCTCCTGGCCACCTCGAACCTTTCCTGGCTTGAACTCCAAGTCTCTCGGATCATATCCTTTCCAAAAATCACGTTCCCGAAGGTTTCATTCCGTTTGGACTGCGTTTGATATTCCTTTTCTTTGAAATACTGAAACAGGCAATAAAACAACAATATGGGTTGGGCCTCCGGTTAATAGGTTAGTCCAAAAAGTAATATAAAAGTGTATAATAAAGCCCGTAATCATTCAAAACAGATAATAAAATAGCATGAATGCTTCATAAATTATAGATACGTTGGAGACGTATCAGCAGCCCCGCGGGGAACCAACCTCGGCCGGCCAAAATCTCAAAGCCGGACGCGGCTAGGGCGGTCGATTTGCAGCCGCCTTCGACCTTGGCGTCCTCTTCCGACCACGGAGCTCCTCGTCCACCTCCGCTGCCGCCGCCATCGACCTTGGCGTCCTCTTCCGACCACGAAGCTCCTCATCCACCTCCGCTGCCGCCGCCGGCCATGGAGAAAGATGTGGCCATGCCGACGACAACAACATCCAACGTGTTCGATGATATGTCGCAAAGGTAAAAAAATCGTGTGTGCATACGTTTGTTGTTTCAATTGTCAATTCCAATAGAATGTGAAGTTGATTATGTGTACGACCATTTATAGTCTTGATGATGAAGCTTTCATGCGCGCGACAAATGTGACAAATCCCACTTCATGATTAGGGCATGTTTATGAAGGGAAGAACTATAAATTATACCAACATCGAAGATGTGTTGATTTGCATCGCATGGAAGAAAGTCTCTCAAGATGCAACCATTGGGACCGACCAATCCGCCAACACTTATTGGCAACGCATCAAGAAGTACTTCGATGAGCGCAACACTAGCGGGCACTATTGCTCAAGTGACTCCCTTCGTCAACATTAGGGCACCATCAACACCGAATGTCAAAAGTGGGCCAGTTTGAAAGGACCGAGATGGACCGAGAGGGGGGGTGAATAGGTACAATTATAAATTTTAATTATTACTTAGCAATTTTAGGCAATAATGCGGAATGTGAAGGTGAGCCTAACAATTGCAAGTGTAGTACTAAGTACTAAGCAAGTAACACGAGTATGTAAGTAAGCAAGCACAATATGATATAAGTAAGTGCTAAGAGACAAGTAACCACAAGTAGAAAGTTAGGGTTAGGAATAACCGCAACTCCGGGAGACGAGGATGTATGCCTATGTTCACTTCCTTGGAGGGAAGCTAGTCACCGTTAGAGAGGTGGATGTTACCACGAAGGCACACCAACGCCACGAAGGCTCACCCTATTCTCCCTTTGAGACAACACCACGGAGACGTTTCTCAACCACTGGTGGTAGACCTTGGGGTGGTCTCCAAACCCTCACAAACTTTTCCAGGGGTAATCACAAAGGTCGATTCCTCTCTGAAAGACTCCTACTGCCTAGGAGTCTCCAACCTCCAGGAGTAATAAGAACGATGGGGAAAAGCTCAAGACTTGCTCAAATCACGAATTCCTTTGGTGCAAAGAAGGGGAAGGCGTGGATCTATCACTTGATTGGAGAACTTCTCTCAAATGTTCCCAAATCACTTGGGGATCTAGGATTTGGTGTAGAGGATTGAGAGAGAGAGAGTGAAAAGTGTTCTTGGCAAGCTCAAAGTGAATGGTCAACCTCATCCCGTGGAAGGGAGAAGCCTATATATAGTGGGTGTGGAATAAGTAACCGTTGAGCCACTTAAGTGCAGAGAAGAGGTCCGATGTCCGGACAACACCGGAAGTCCAGTGGCACAAATATGTCTGGACGTCCGACATATAACGGTTGTCCGGCCGCTAGGAACACATAAGCCACGAATTAGCACACAACACACGGACGTCCGAGACGTGACGGTCGTCCGGAGCCCGGACGTTCGGAGAGGCCCGGAAATCCGTAATTATTGTTCTGTGGAGGAAATACCGGACGTCCGAGACATGCCGGTCGTCCGGAGACCGGACGTCCGGAGAGGTTCGTAAATCCATGAATATCGTTCTGTAAGAGAAACACCGGAGGACCGTAGAGAGCCGGACATCTGGACAACTGAGAGGGATCAGACGTCCGTAGAGCACCGGACGTCCGGAGAGAAATTTGGAGTTGGTGGGTTTGAGCAAATCTTTCACTAGATCCAATGATCCCCTCTTAAAAGTGCGGGATCCCTATACTCAAAAACAAACCGTAAACAAAGCCAAAGCTAATGTCTTGTATCTCCGATCTTGAGTTATATGCATTTGTCCCTAGTCATGATCCACACACGACCTTTGAGACATAATCCTGAGATATACTTGATAAACATGATTAGTCCCACATGCATGTTGTCATCAACATCAAAATATGATTAAGGGCATGATTGCACTTTCAATCTCCCCCTTTTTGGTAGTTGATGACAACACATATGCACACACATAAAAAAATCGAAAGGATTTGTTGTGGAGCTCAATAAACAAGAATAAGAATGGAGAGAGCTCCCCCTCAATATGATACCATAAAGAATAAACATGAAGAGAGCTCCCGCTCAATATGATACCAACACAACAAATCTCATACACAAGATAATCAAGACAATAAGCTCCATATAGGTTCATCACTCATAGCATAGAACATAAGTCTCTAAAATCCCATAACATGAGTTCGATACAAGCTAAAAAAACATAACAATGAGTTCGATTACAAGCTAATATCATAGAATCGCATAGTGCCTACTCCCCCTTTGCATCAAATACCCAAAAGGGGGGTCATAACAGCATCAAAGAGCATCATCATCATCATCATCATCATCATAACCATCGTCATGTGCACCACTGCCACCAGCCTCGTCAAAGAAGTCAGCCCACTCAGGACCCAAGGGAAAACCAAAAACAGAAGGTGGGTCATCAGGAAAACGGTCATCGTCACTCACATCGAACACTCCGGAGTCTCTCAGACGAGTCTTCAGAGCATTCTTAGAGGTGATAAGGCACGTGACAACATCGTGATTTTGGGAGCAGTTAAATGTAACAGCCTTCATCAAGGCAGAGTGGGCCTTCCCCAGAAAGCGAGCAATGCGACCAAAGGGTGCAGATCCGGAGGGAGCAGAACAAGGGATGCTAGCCGCAGTGCGGCACAAATGAGCAGAAGAGGAAGAGACCTTGGGAACATAGTTGTCGTCCTTGTGTGGTGTCGGTGTACAAAAGTAGGGGCTATGCTTTTGACCCCTTTACTTGTGCACGGGCAGTCAGAGCCTCCCGCCACGGCCACGCACAGACACGGCAAGAATGGGAAGCCGGAGAGGAGCCGAAGCCACAAATCAAACAAAGCAACAACAAGGACCAAGGCCACGAAGATCAGATGGGCGAAGCAGGTTTTCCCGGCAAGACCCTTGCCGGGGCAGCTCGCCCATGCCAACCGAATGAGCCACCCTTGAGCCCACCGACGCTTCGCAAACGCGTCGGGATAAGGCTCGGGAGGCACCTCTGTGGTGGCATGCAGATCTTTGTGAAGACATAGAATGCTCGAGATCAAGTAAGGATAGGAAGGCAACCATCCTCACCGAAGGAACCCACAAGACCCCCGGCAAGATCCTTGCCGGGGACGCCAGTGCGCCACGGCAAGACCCTTGCCGGGCCACCCGACAAGGCCCTCGCCAAGTGCACCGGCAGGGCCGCTGCCAGGGCCGCACCAGCTAAGTCTTCACCGCCGTTCGCATACAGCTGCTGACCCTACCAGCTGGGCAGGCACCTGCGTGGCAGCATGCAATCCTTCGTGGAGGCTCCACCACCGTGCCACCTCAGCTGCCTGCTTGCCTACATGGCACCGCATGCATCGCTGGCCAGGGCGCGTGTCGAAGCAAGGGGGAGCGGCGATGGACGGGACGGCCCCCGCCCCCGTCCCCGATAAAGTGGAGGGACACCTAAGCCTTGCATTAAATGCACCTTGTCCTGTAATACGGGTGATAAGCTCGCGCTACTGTATCACTTTCCACCTCATGTGTGCCACTGTGGCAGCCCCTTTCGCCTATGAAAGGAGGCCCATGGCGCACAGAGAAAGGATTCGGCTCTTTCGAACCCCACAGCACCCAGAGCTAGTTCGAGAGTTCAAGAACACTAATACATCCACCAAAGCAGGATCGTAGGGTTTTACGCATCATTGCGGCCCGAACCTGGGTAAATCCCCATTGTGTTGTCTGTTAGTCCTGCTATTCTCACGATCCCCGCGCCCTGCAACCGTAGAAGGGATTCCAGTGATCCCATAGGTGTCGTTTCCCACCGATATCTTTGGCGCGCTAGGTGGGGGGCGCTATTGTGAGAATCTGGTCTAGCAGTTGGCCTAGCTGTTCTTCATCGCCATGGCTCCTAAGAAGAAGGCGACCACGGCGATCTGTTCATCCGGGACCAAGTTGCCGGCACCGGTGCGGACCAGTAGCGGGCCAGTCGCGGAGAGAACCCGTGGCGCGGCCTGCGAACATCCACATCACCCTGGCGGTTCAGGCCTGGCGAGTGGCGCCATTCGCGCGCCAGGCGACAAGCCACCAGCCGCGAGCTCCAGAGACGGAGTCGGGCCCCCCGCAGGCGGCGCGGGGCCCCTCAGGGGTGCCGCCGTCCTGCCAGGCGGCGGCACGGCGTCCTCCAAGATACCAACACCGGCACCCACGGCGCGCTCCTCTCAGGTTGTGCGTGATGAGCAGCGTCACCCTGCCGGTGACCCTGCGTGCCGCCCTGGGAAGAGTCCCGTGCGCCCATCACATGAAGAGGAGGGCCAGCGTGCGCGCCGAGGTGCTCATGGAGGTGGCGAACGGCTACGGAGCCGTGACGCAGCTCCTTCTAACATGGTTAGGAGTCAATGGGCGTCGCGGTCCACCCAGCTTTCGCCGCCACCCACGCCAGCAGAAGCCCTAGCATGCGCACAGCTGCTCCTCGATTTTCCTCCCACTGCGGAGAAGCTTGACGAATGGAGGGCCACCGTCTGGATCCTCGTCGGCATCGCCAACAACGATGGGCTGCGGCTGGCGGAACCCGTCGGTCGTCGCTCCGCCGGGCTGCCACGTGCTAGCGAAGGCCACGCCGGAGGCGACGCGGCCACGGTGTATTCCCCGCCTCCATCCCAGCCGCCCCGGGCGTCGGCCCATCACGGTGACGCTTGTGATGATATCTCCATCGCGTCATCTGACCCGCGAACCAACCGCGATCAGTGCCAGGTCCTCCGGGAGTGGGCTCACAAGGACACTCGAACTACGATCGAGCACCGACATGACACGCGCCACCAGTCGGACAGGCGGGCAGGGCCCGCTACAGACCACCTAGCGCCGGGAGGCTACAGTGGCCTACCTTACAAGGTGGGTTGTCCGGTATTCACCCGTGAGCTGCGGCAGTTCCAGTGGCCCTCCCACCGTACGTTCAAACCTGACGTTGGCGAGAAGTACAATGGCAAGACCCACCCGTCAAAGTTCCTCAACATCTACACCATCGCGATGCAAGCTGCTGGGGCCCACGACGATAAGGTGCTTGCCAACTACCTCCCGTTGGCACTCAATCCTAATGTTATGTCATGGTTGATGCACTTGCCGGTGGATTCCATCTCTTCTTGGGCAGATCTATGCGATGAGTTTGTTGGCGCCTTTACTGGAGGTCACCAAGCTCATGGCCAGGCGAGTGATTTACACATCATCCCCCAGAAGGAAGGAGAAAACCTGCGCAAGTACATCCAAAGGTTAAGCCGGGTGCAGTACAACATCCCCGATGTTCATCCCGCCGTCATGATCAGTGCGTTCCACCAGAACGTGCACAATCGCAAGATGCGTGAAGAACTGTCGATGAACAAGGTTAAGGATGTGGCCGAGCTCTATGTTCTGGCCGATCGGTGCGCTCATGCTGAGGAGGGAAGGAAGTACCCCGGTGAAGATGCCGGTGCGGAAACCGACTCCACTGGCGATGCCGCCACCCCAGCAAAGAAAGGCCGACACCGTAATAGGAAGCGCAAGGGAAAGGCCGTGCTTGCCGTTGAGGGATCCGATGACACTGGTACCACCAAGAAGACCAAGGCGAGCGACCCCCGCAAGGAGGTTGCCGGGTGTGACGCTTGCCGGGCCTTGGCGGCTACTGACAACCAAGAGGCTTCGACAAGCAGTACTGCAAGATCCACCGCACCAAGGGCCACGATCTCCAAAACTACCGGCAGGTAGAACTGCTCGTCGAGAAGAAAAAAGCCAAATATGAGCGACGGGACAAGGAGAAAGGCCCAGATGGTGCCGAGGGATCCGGCAAGAAACGTGGCGGCCAAGGAGGCTGCCGCGACAAGGATAATCAACAAGAGAGGCCCACCCGGGGCCGCGACAAGAAGCAGGAAGACAATGATCATGACGAGGACGACGAGTCCGGCGACCACGAGTTTTAGAAAGCCACAGAGGCCATGTGCGTCATGGTGGCGCCTCGCTGCATACGTCTCACCACCAACTCAAGTAGTGGGCGCGTGAGGCCGCAGCGGTGGAACCATCATTCGACGCACGAAAGCCGCTGAAATGGTCCAGGACTCCCATCATCTTCGACACCGAGGACCACCCTGACCGCACCACTGTGGTCGGGTGCTTGCCATTGTTGGTTTCACCAACAATCCGCAACCTCAAGGTGACGAAGATGTTGGTTGGCGGCGGGGCCGGCCTGAACTTGATCTCACCCGTTGTGGTCAGAAGGCTGCAGATCCCTGATGGAGACCTCGAGGAGACGGGTACGTTCCAAGGGGTCAACCCGGGGAGGAGCCAGCCGAAGGGGAAGATCATGCTACCTGTGACGTTTAGAGGCAAGCTGAACCACAGGACGGAGAGGATTGTCTTCGATGTGGCCGAGATCCCCTTGCCTTACAACGGGATCCTCGGCCGCCCGGCGCTAGCCAAGTTCATGGCGGCTTCACACTACGCCTATAACACGCTGAAGATGCCCGGGCAGATGAACATCATCACCGTCCCCTTTGACAAGAAGGACGCGCTGATCTGCGTCGACCAACTCTACCGGGAAGCAGTTGCAGCAGCTGCCGCTAAGGCACCTGCTCCTGCCGACGGAGCCCCGAAGGAGAAGAAGACCGGCGAGACCCCTCACACCCACTCCAGCAAGCGCACCTCTTCGGGGTGTTGCGCTTCCGTTGACAACGTGCCAGGGAGCTCCGCCAGCAAGAGCAAGAAGTCCAGAGCTACACCACCAGAGACCAAGAAGGTGCCCATCAAGGAGGACGGCACGGGAGGAGCTTTGAACATAAGCTCCACCCTCAACGGCAAATAGGAAAGTAAGCTCGCCACCTTCCTGCGGGCAAATGTCGATGTGTTTGCATGGCAAGCCTCCGACATCCCCGGCGTTTCCAGGGAGGTGATTGAGCACCACCTTGTTGTTTGTCCTCATGCGCGGCCCGTCAAGAAGAAGGTCAGGAAGCAGGCTCTGGAGAGGCAATAGTTCATTACGGAGGAAATCAGAAAGCTAGAGGCGGCAGGTTTGGTAAGGGGATTACTCCATCCGACGTGGCTGGTCAATCCGGTAGTGGTGCGCAAGGCAAATGGGAAATGGAGGTTGTGTATTGACTACACAAACATCAATAAGGCTTGTCCAAAGGACCCTTTCCCGTTGCCGCGCACCGACTAGATTGTTGACTCTACGGCTGGGTGTGACCTCTTATCGTTCCTCGATGCCTACTCAGGATACCACCAGATCTTCATGATGAAGGAAGACGAGGAAAAGACAACATTCATCACCCCACGTGGTACATATTGCTTTTTACCAATGCCTTTCGGGTTGAAGAGTGCCGGCTCGACCTTTGCAAGAGCAGTCCAAATTGGTTTTGAGCCCCAGCTACATAGAAATATGGAAGCTTATATGGATGACATAGTGGTCAAAACCAAGGACAAAGCAACCCTTGTGCAAGATCTGGAGGAAACATTCGGGAACCTGCGTAAGATCAACCTCAAATTGAACCATGAGAAGTGTGTCTTTGGTATCCCGTCCGGCAAGCTTCGCGGGTTCTTTGTGTCCCAGCGCGGGATTGAAGCAAACCCAGATAAGATGAATGCCATCGAGCAGATTGAGGCACCCAAGTGGATCAAGGACGTGCGTCGGCTCACTGGCTACGTTGCTGCCATGAGCCGGTTCATATCCAAGTCCGCGGAGCATGCCCTTCCTTTCTTCAAGATCTTGAAGAAGGCAGGGCCATTGGAGTGGACACCAGAAGCCGAGGCAGCGCTGCAGGATTTGAAGAAATACCTCTCTTCTACCCCAGTGCTGGTTGCGCCCAAACCACACGAACCGTTGCTTCTCTATCTAGAGGCAACGAACCAGGTGGTTAGCGCCGCACTAGTGGCGCAGAGAGAGGCCGATGAAAAGGCGGCGACAGCGGCAGAGCCAACAGATGGCGGACGGAAACCCTCTCCGGCGGGGCTCAATCCCGGAGAGATCGAGTCCCTGGCAGGGACTGGCGGCAGCACAACGGGACCCACACAACCGGGTGAAGAGGCGGAGAAGAAGAAGATGGTGCATCACCTAGTGTACTTCGTCAGCTCCCTCTTGCAGGGGGCTAGGTCGAGGTACTCAGGTGTGCAAAAGCTACTCTTCGGCCTCCTTATGGCCTCGAGGAAGCTGCACCACTACTTCCAAGCGCATGAGATCACGGTGGTCACCCACCTCCCATTGCAACGGATACTACACAACCCAGATGCAACGGGGAGGATCGTGGAATGGGCTCTGGAACTGTCAAGTTTCGGTTTGAAGTTTGAAAGCACCTCGACGATTCAGAGCAGAGTCTTGGCAGAGTTTGTCGCGGAATGGACCTCGACGCCCGATGAAGAGGTACAGGAGACCACTCTCCCCGACAAGGAAACAAGCTGCAACTAGATCATGTACTTTGATGGTGCCTTCTCGCTACAAGGCGCCGGTGCTGGTGTGCTGCTTGTCGCACCCACCGGAGAGCACCTCAAGTATGTGGTCCAGATGCATTTTCCCCGGGAGATGTCAACCAACAACACCGCCGAGTATGAGGGTTTGCTTGCCAGTCTCAGGATTATGGCAGACCTCGGAGTTAAGAAGCTCATCGTCAGGGGCGACTCACAGCTTGTCATCAGGCAGGTCAACAAAGATTATCAAAGCCCGTTGATGGAAGCTTACGTAGATGAGGTGAGGAAACTGGAGGAGCGCTTCGACGGTATACAAGCGGAACATGTCCCTCGGGCGGAGAACGACATCACCAACTACCTGTCAAAGCACGCTGCCCTCAAGCTACCTGTGGAACCAGGTACCTTCGTGCTTCAGTTAACTCAACCATCCGTTGAGCCGTCGACTGGGCAGAGCAAGCGAAGGAAGCTCAGCCCTGGCAAGTACTTCCCCATCGAGCTCCCCGGAGTCGCCGATGATGATATTGCCATGGATGCCGATCCTGCCGTGGGGCAACCAACTCCGGCAGGACCTCAGGTCATGGCCGTGGAGGCGACCGCTCCCGCGGCAGAAGAGATGCCTTTGGTCCTTGCCATCGAGCCTCAGGCTCCGACATGGGCGCATCACACCATCCGTTTCCTTCAAAAAGGAGAGCTTCCTGAGGAGCAGGAAGAGGCAGAAAAAGTAGCCCGCCAGTCTGCTCTGTACCAATTTGTTGATAACGTGTTGTATAGAAGAAGACCGAATGGGGTGAAATTGATGTGCATCTCCTGGGAGGAAGGGCTAAAGCTGTTGGCAGAGATACATGGAGGCATATGTGGCTCCCACATAGGGTCGAGGGCCCTTGCCGGCAAGGCCTTCTGGCAAGGTTTCTTCTGGCCCACCGCCCTCCAGGATGCAACGGCACTAGTGACCAAGTGTGAAGCGTGCCAGTTCCATTCAAAGAAGCTTCATCAACCAGCTCAAGCCCTTCAAACTATCCCTCTCTCCTGGCCCTTCTCGGTCTGGGGGCTCGACATACTGGGCCCTTTCCCTCGTGCTGTCGGAGGCTTTGAGTACTTGTATGTCGCAATCGACAAGTTCACAAAGTGGCCAGAAGTGGAAGCAGTGAGGAAGGTGATGGCGCAGTCAGCCATCAAGTTCTTCAAGGGGCTAGTGTGCCGCTTCGGGGTGCCCAATAGGATCATCACCGACAACAACACACAGTTCACAAGCCATGCCTTCATGCAATACATTGAAGATCTCAGTAGCAAGGTCTGTTTTGCTTCCGTGGCACACCCACGGAGCAACGGCCAAGCGGAGAGGGCAAATACTGAAGTCTTACGAGGCTTAAGGACGAAAACTTTTGATAGACTGCGCAAGTGTGGAAGGCACTAGATTGATGAGTTGTCGGCAGTTCATTGGTCGATCAGAACGACACCAAATCGAGCCACCGGCCAGACACCCTTTGCCCTGGTTTACGGGGCAGAACTAGTTCTCCCCACAGAACTCATATACGGGTCACCTCGAGTGCTCGCTTATGATGAGCTTGAGCAAGAGCGATTGCAGCAAGATGACGCGATGCTCCTTGAGGAATATCGTCTCCAGGCGGCTGTGAGAGCAGCATGCTACCAGCAAGCCTTGCGCCGCTACCATAGCCGCAAGGTTCATGCCCGGAGCTTTGAGGAAGGCGACCTTGTTCTTCGGCACGTTCAGTCGGCCAAGAATTCCAACAAGTTGACGCCAAAGTGAGAAGGCCCTTATCGGGTAACACGAGTCACCAGGCCCGGTGCAGTCCGGCTGGAGACCGAAGACGCCATTCCAGTGAGCAACTCCTGGAACATCGAGCACCTTCGCAAGTTTTACCCATAAGGCGCGGCTGCCGGGCCTCCCGGCAAGCCACCCTTTTGTACAAGCCTTGCCGACAAGGCATGTAACCCTCTGTACAAAGCCAGGCGCAGACCCTGAGCATAAATAAACTAAGCACTGGCGCCCTAAGATATAGCATGCATGCTAGGTTGAGTCTCTTCCTTGGTTAGGGTTGATAGTTCTTAGTTGCGGTTAACCCCTAGCTTAGAGGTTGAGTGCGCGTCTCTCTGTTCCTTCCTGTCTTTCTTTGGTTCGCAGGGCATGTAAGTATTCCTGCCGAGCTGTTTTGAAAGAAAAGGAACGGACCGGCGCCCGGCCCCCGGCAAGCCAGAGTTGTCGGGGGCTGCAAGAACAAGGATCCTTCCGCGGCAAGCCAAAATCGCCGGGGCTACAAATCCATATAAGTCCTTTATCCTCTATCATGCATTTCGTTATGAACTGGGATGCATGAAACCCCATTCTATAACTAAGCTACAGTGCTCCCTCTTTTCAGCACCTAAGGATTATCTCCTGGGTCTGGATCTGGTCGTAGCCGCGGCAGCAAAGAAGGGGAACGAGGGGCCTAAACCCACCTCATCCTTGCCTCCGCCAAGAGCGTGAGAAAGGTTGAGCGAGGTGGGAAGACGGCAAGGCCTGTTGCCGGGCGAAAAAAAAACGTTTGTCTTAAAGATGACAAGGGTTCACCCCTTGCTGTGGGTTCCTCCCGTGAACGAAAATCCCGGCAAACATCCCTTTTTCATTAAAAAAACATCCCGTACAGGTACCGTTCATACGAAACGAAAATAATGAACGAGTGGATTACAAGTTCTAAAGATAACAAAGGCCCGAAGGCTTACAAGACTAAAAAAATATAAGGTATCCATAATCCCTTTCTTGTCCCTCTCCTCAAGAAATGGAACAAGAAAGCAGAAGGGCAAAAGGGGCGCCTAGGTGAGCTACGAGCGGCAGAAGACACCAAGAGAACATCTCAGCGGTCGTCCAAGGGCTGGATGGTGATGGCGACGCCGGAGGCAGAGCTCGAAGATGAGGCGGCAGGACGCCAATGCATGACGAAGGCGTCGGTGCCCGCGTACTCTGATTTGACGGCCTCGCCGCTCGTCCTCTTCCTCTTCTGCAGCCTCCCTACGCCAGCCGCCCAAGGAGACGACCCTGAGAAGTTCAAGGAGCCGGTGACACGGATGATGGGGTCGTCGGTGCCGCTCAGAGCGGCGCCTGACACCTAGTCGGACCCGTCATCCTGCCGCCCGCTGCCCTCGTCGTCGCTGCCGTTGTCTTCCTCGCCACTTTCGCTTGAGGAGGAGTCTTCATCGTCGGAGGAGCTCTCTACGCAGCACCTCACGCGGGTCCCGAAGTGCCCGAATATCTTGACGGAGAGGAGGTCACCCTCCATTAGTTTGAAATGGAGAGCGAGCCCATCCATCAAGCTGTGGAGGCGAGCGAAGGTCTTCCACCCTCGGTAAAGATACATAACATGAGGGGAGGGGAACTCGACATTGACCCACGTACCACTGTTCCCACAACCCCTCATGTGCATCCGCAGCGCCTACGGCGGATCCAGCTCCATCTCCCACGCAAATGGGGTCGGGAGGCGAAGGCGACGACGCGGCGGATGGTGCAGCCTGACGAAGAATTCACAGGGTTGTCCCCGGCATGGCCCTCCATCAGAGGGAGGGCTGCTGGAGGGGGCGAGGCAGATCTGCCGCCCCGTCCTCCTCTCCGTTGAGCACCACGGCAACCTCGACCTTGCCCCCTCCCCCTTCCTCTAGCGGCTGGCTCCGTCGCTATGAGCTCTTGGGGAGGAGTGATGCGCTGTCTGGCCGAGACCCTCGCCGCCACTGATGAAGCGTCGCCGTGCCCCCTCGCCATGGCGGAAGAAGAAAGGAAGCAGGGTTGGGAAGAGGCAGATGGCGAAAGGTTGAGAGGCACCGTCCAATCCCGCGCCCCTCTTTATAAAGGGGCGGGGGCGAGGCTCGGCCGCCCCCTCTCAGCCAATCCGGCCTCTTGAAGTGACAGCAAGCGGGGCGTCGACTGCCTTCCCCGCTCCATTGAAGGCGCATGGGCATCGACCCGCACTCGCGCGACTACCCATGACCCCTGCGCCTGTCATTTGCTCCGAATGCAGCGAACGTGGCGCAAGGGGCGGGCGCAATGGGGCGCGTGGAATGATGGTTCCCGAGCAAGGGCAGTAAATGGGAGGCGGCCCTACGGTCTCAAGGTGACATGCAAGCCGCCTCTTTACTGTCCACTACAAGATGACGCCAGCATACCCATGTCATGCGCGCGCACGACCCCCACGTCGCACGTCCAACGCGGGTCGTGGGATGTGCGGCAGACGGAACAATGGCCGCGGTAAAAATCCGCCCCAACTGCCCGCGCACCGTTCTGGGCCTGGCCCAACAACTTGCTGCGCTTATGTATGGCCTAGGCCCGGGGGCTCCTGTCGGTGTACAAAACTAGGGGCTCTGCTTTTGACCCCTTTACTTGTGCACGGGCAGTCAGAGCCTCCCGCCACGGCCATGCACGGACATGGCAAGAATGGGAAGCCGGAGAGGAGCTAAAGCCACAAAACGAACAAAGCAACAACAAGGACCAAGGCCACGAAGATCAGATGGGCGAAGCAGGTTTTCCCGGCAAGGACCCTTGCCGGGGCAGCCTCAGCGGCCCCGGCAAGACCCTTACGGGGGCAGCTCGCCCACGCCAACCAAGTGAGCCACCCTTGAGCCAAACGACGTTTGGCAAACGCGTCGGGACAAGGCTCGGGAGGCACCTCTGTGGTGGCATGCAGATCTTTGTGAAGACATAGAATGCTCGAGATCAAGTAAGGATAGGAAGGCAACCATCCTCACCGAAGGAACCCACAAGACCCCCGGCAAGATCCTTGCCGGGGACGCCAATGCTCCACGGCAAGACCCTTGTCGGGCCACCAGACAAGGGCCTCGCGAAGCGCACTGGCAGGGCCGCTACCAGGCCCGCACCAGCTAAGTCTTCACTGCCGTTCGCATCCAGCTGCCAACCCAACCAGCTGGGCCAGCACCTGCGTGGCAGCATGTAATCCTTCGTGGAGGCTTGATACGTCTCCGTCGTATCTATAATTTTTTATTGTTCCATGCCAATATTATTCAACTTTTATATACTTTTGGCAACTTTTTATACTATTTTTTGGGACTAACATATTGATCCAGTGCCCAGTGCCAGTTCCTGTCTGTTGCATGTTTTTTGTTTCACAGAAACCCAATATCAAACGGAGTCCAAACGGGATAAAAACTGACGGAGATTTTTTCGGAAGATTTATGATTTTTTGGGAAGTAAAATCAACGCGAAACGATGTCCGGGGTGGCCACGAGACAGGGGGCGCGCCCTCCCCCCTGGGCGCGGCGTGGGCTCTCGTGGGCCACCCGTAAGGCGGTTGACGCTCTTCTTTTGGTGCAAGAAAGCTAATCTTATGAGAAAGATCTGGGCGAAAGATTCACCCCAATCGGAGTTACGGATCTTCAGATATTTAAGAAACGGTGAAGGGGTAGAATCTGAGAACGCAAAAACAGAGAGATAGATCCAATCTCGGAGGGGCTCTCGCCCCTCCCACGCCAAGGGGGCCAAGGACCAGAGGGGAAACCCTTCTCCCATCTAGGGAGAAGGTCCAGGAAGAAGAAGAAGAAGGGGGCTCTCTCCCCCTTGCTTCCGGTGGCACCGGAACGCCGCCGGGGGCCATCATCATCGCCGCGATCTTCACCAACACCTCCGCCATCTTCACCAACATCTCCATCACCTTCCCCTCTATCTACAGCGGTCCACTCTCCCGCAACCCGCTGTACCCTCTACTTGAACATAATGCTTTATGCTTCATATTATTATCCAATGATGTGTTGCCATCCTATGATGTCTGAGTAGATTTCTATTGTCCTATCGGTGATTGATGAATTGCTATGATTGGTTTGAGTTGCATGTTTTATTATTGGTGCTGTCCTATGGTGCCCTCCGTGTCGCACAAGCGTGAGGGATTCCTGCTGTAGGGTGTTGCAATGCATTCATGATTCGCTTATAGTGGGTTGCGTGAGTGACTGAAACACAAACCCGAGTAAGGGGATTGTTTGCGTATGGGATAAAGGGGACTTGATACTTTAGTGCTATGGTTGGGTTTTACCTTAATGAATCTTGAGTAGTTGCGGATGCTTGCTAGAGTTCCAGTCATAAGTGCATATGATCCAAGTAGAGAAAGTATGTTAGCTTATGCCTCTCCCTCAAATAGAATTGCAATAGTGATTACCGGTCTAGTAACATAGTCAATTGCTTAGGGGCAATTTCACAACTCGTACCACCACTTTTCCACACTCGCTATATTTACTTTATTGCATATTTATCTAAACAGCCCCTAGTTTATGTTTACGTGCTCTTTATTATCTTGCAAACCTATCCTACATCACCTACAAAGTACTTCTAGTTTCATACTTGTTCTAGGTAAAGCGAACGTCAAGCGTGCGTAGAGTCATATAGTGGCCGATAGGACTTGAGAGAATGTTTGTTCTACCTTTAGCTCCTCATTGGGTTCGACACTCTTACTTATCGAAACAGGCTACAACTATCCCGTATACTTGCGGGTTATCAAGACCTTTTTCTGGTGCCGTTGCCGGGGAGTCATAGCATGGGGTGAATATTCTCATGTGTGCTTGTTTGCTTTATCACTAAGTAATTTTTATTTGCTGTTCTAAGTTGTTCTCTATCTTTAGTTATGGATATGGAACGCAAAATACCAAAAAAATTAGCTGTACTTGCTACTCATGAGGATGGGGTAACTCCTAAACCCCTCGATTCTCATTATGCGAAAGATATTATGTACTACTTTGATAATCCTGAGAAAACCCCATTCAACTTTATAATGGGAGACACGTTGGATCAACGTGAATACTTTAGGGATTATCGCTCGACACAAAAAGGGAAACTATTATGGGATCAATTTATTATGTTGCGTTGGTATGCCTGGAATCTATGCTTGAGATATGATATTACTTGTTGCTCTAGGATGGAGGCTCCACACCTTCCCTTTTCATGCAAATTTAATGATAATGAAACCTTAGCTTCTTATGCTAATGGTATATATGATTACTATGATGTGGAACAAATAGAAGAATTTGTTGCTTTTAAGGCTGCTTATGAAATTGGATCTTTGTTTGAAAAGTATGAAGCTTTAGATGATGATGCTTATAGGCCTGAAAATCTTGCTATACTTAGATATTGCTATGAAAATTATGAATACAATTACTATATTAATGCATTTATTGAGAAAGTCTTCGCTGTCCAAGAAGAGACTAATATTTTGCAGGAAGCTATGGAAGAAGAAATTGATGAAACAGTGAGCTCATTGGATGAAAAAGACGATGAGGAGAGCGAAGACCAAAAGGAGGAAGAGCAGATTAGCTACCCGTGCCCACCTTCTAATGAGAGTAACGCTCCAACTCATACATTATTTAATTACCCTTCGTGCTTACCGGAGGATGATTGCTATGATGATTGTTATGATCCCGTTGATTCTCTTGAACTATCCCTTTTTGATGATGCATGCTATGCTTGTGGCCAAGATGCCAATACGAATTATGCTTATGGAGATGAACTTGCTATAGTTCCTTATGTTAAACATGAAATTGTTGCTATTGCACCCACGCATGATAGTCCTATTATCTTTTTGAATTCTCCCGACTACACTATATCGGAGAAGTTTGCGCTTAGTAAGGATTATATTGATGGGTTGACTTTTACCATTACACATGATGATTTTGATGAATGTAATATGCATGTGCTTGCTGCTCCTACTTGCAATTATTATGAGAGAGGAACTATATCTCCGCCTATTTATGTTTCCAATACGATAGAATTGCAAGAAACTGTTTATACTGTGCATTGGCCTTTACTTGGTATGCATGAATTGTTCTTTTATGACATGTCGATGCATAGGAAGAGAGTTAGACTTCGTCTTGCTTGATATATGTTACTTTGTGCTCACTACTAAATTATGAATCATTGTTAATTAAAATTGGCTTTGATATACCTTGGGATCCGGGTGGATTCATTACTTGAGCACTAAATGCCTAGCTTAATGGCTTTAAAGAAAGCGCTCTCAGGGAGACAACCCGGAAGTTTTAGGGAGTCATTTATTTCTGTTGAGTGCTTTTATATAGTTTAAAAAAATAAAAATAAAGAGGGGAACCTAAAAACTTTTCAAAAAGGAAAGTGAAAGTGAGAAAGACAAGCATTGTTGAAGTGGTAGAGCTCCTTGAACTTTGTTCATGCTCACAGAAACTTTGTGAATCTTGATTACAGAAACTTTTCATCAAAAATAATTATCCCCTTGTACAATTCCATTTTATTATAAAAATAATGTGCTAAGGTTTGCCTTTAGGATGTTAACAATGCTTGTTGGTTTGTACGGTGCAGGATAGAAACTTTGGCTGTAGTGCACGATTTTACATTTTTACCTGGAACGTCAAATGGTTCTGATTCTTTTTGCACTGTCTTTCTATACAACTTGTTTATATTTCATAATTTTGGTAGAATGTTTGGGGTACCAGAAGTATGGTGGATGTTCAGATTGCTACAGACTGTTCTGTTTTTGACAGATTCTGTTTTTGATGCATAGTTTGCTTGTTTGATGAATCTATTAATTTATATCAGTGGATTAAGCCATGGAAAAGCTATATTACAGTAGACACAATGAAAAAAAACAAATTATGAATTGGTTTGCAACAGTACTTAGAGTGGTGATTTGCTTTATTATACTAACGGATCTTACCGAGTTTTCTGTTGAAGTTTTGTGTGGATGAAGTGTCTAAACAAGGAGGTCTCGATATGAGGAAAAGGAAGAGAGGCAAGAGCTCAAGCTTGGGGATGCCCGAGGCACCCCAAGTAAATATTCAAGGAGACTCAAGCGTCTAAGCTTGGGGATGACCCGGAAGGCATCCCCTCTTTCTTCAACAAGTATCGGTATGTTTTCGTATTTGTTTTGTTCATGCATTATGTGCAAGTCTTGGAGCGTGTTTTGCATTTAGTTTTCACTTTTCTTTTATGCACCATGCTGGTATGAGATAGTCCTTGGTTGATTTATAGAATGCTCATTGCACTTCACTTAAATCTTTTGAGTATGGCTTTATAGAATGCTTCATGTGCTTCACTTATATCATTTGAAGTTGGATTGCCTGTTTCTCTTCACATAGAAAACCGCCATTTGTAGAATGCTCTTTTGCTTCACTTATATTTGTTAGAGCGTGGGCATATCTTTTGTAGAAAGAATTAAACTCTCTTGCTTCACTTATATCTATTTAGAGAGATGACAGGAATTGGTCATTCACATGGTTAGTCATAAATTCCTACATAAACTTGTAGATCGTTGAATCTGATATGTTTAATTTCTTGCAATAGTTTTACGATATAAAGGTGGTGATATTAGAGTCATGCCAGTGGGTGGTTGTGGATTGTAGAGACACTTGTGTTGAGGTTTGCAAGTCCCGTAGCATGCACGTATGGTAACCGTTGTGTGGCAAATTTGAAGCATGGGGTGTTTCTTTGATTGTCTTCCTTATGAGTGGCCGTCGGGGACGAGCGATGGTCTTTTCCTACCAATATATCCCCCTAGGGGCATGCATAGTAGTACTTTGCTTCGAGGGCTAATAAACTTTTGCAATAAGTATATGAGTTCTTTATGAGTAATGTGAGTCCATGGATTATACGCACTTTTACCTTTCCATCATTGCTAGCCTCTTCGGTACCGTGCATTGCCCTTTCTCACCTCTAGAGTTGGTGCAAACTTCGTCGGTGCATCCAAACCCTGTGATATGATACGCTCTATCACACATAAGCCTCATTATATCTTCCTCAAAACAGCCACCATACCTACCTATCATGGCATTTCCATAGCCATTCCGAGATATATTGCCATGCAACTTCCATCATCATCATATTCATGACTTGAGCATTCATTGTCATATTGCTTTGCATGATCATAAGATAGCTAGCATGATGTTTTCATGGCTTGTCCATTTCTTGATGTCGTTGCTATGCTAGATCATTGCACATCCCGTTACACCGCCGGAAGCATTCATATAGAGTCATATCTTTGTTCCAGTATCGAGTTGTAATATCGAGTTGTAAGTAAATAAAAGCGTGATGATCATCATTATTAGAGCATTGTCCCCAAAAAGAAAAAAAAGAAAGTCCAAAAAAAGAAAGGCCAAAGAAAAAAAAAGAAAAAGAAAAAAAGGAAAAAAAGAAAAAAATAAAAATAAAAAAAGGAAAAAAAAGAAAAAGGGGCAATGTTACTATTTCTTTTTCCACACTTGTGCTTCAAAGTAGCACCATGTTCTTCATGTAGTGAGTCTCATATCTTGTGCTTCAAAGTAGCACCATGTTCTTCATATAGATTGTCTCCTATGTTGTCACTTTCATATACTAGTGGGAATTTTCATTATAGAACTTGGCTTGTATATTCCAATGATGGGCTTCCTCAAATGCCCTAGGTCTTCATGAGCAAGCAAGTTGGATGCACACCCACTTAGTTTCTTTTGTTGAGCTTTCATACACTTATAGCTCTTAGTGCATCCGTTGCATGGCAATCCCTATTCCTCGCATTGACATCAATTGATGGGCATCTCCATAGCCCGTTGATTAGCCGCGTCGATGTGAGACTTTCTCCTTTTTTGTCTTCTCCACATAACCTCCATCATTATATTCTATTCCACCTATAGTGCTATATCCATGGCTTGCGCTCATGTATTGCGTGAGGGTTGAAAAAGCTGAAGCGCGTTAAAAAGTATGAACCAATTGCTCGGCTTGTCATCGGGGTTGTGCATGATGGGGGCATTTTGTGTGACGAAAATGAAACATGGCCAAACTGTATGATTTTGTAGGGATAAGCTTGCTTTAGCCTTGTTGTTTTGAAAAGACATGATTGCTTTATTGGTACGCTCGAAGTATTATTGTTTTTATCTCAAATGATAGACTATTGCTTTGAATCACTCGTGTCTTAATATTCATGCCATGATTAGACATTTGATCAAGATTATGCTAGGTAGCATTCCACATCAAAAATTATCTTTTTTATCATTTACCTACTCGAGGACGAGCAGGAATTAAGCTTGGGGATGCTGATACGTCTCCGTCGTATCTATAATTTTTTATTGTTCCATGCCAATATTATTCAACTTTTATATACTTTGGGCAACTTTTTATACTATTTTTTGGGACTAACATATTGATCCAGTGCCCAGTGCTAGTTCCTGTCTATTGCATGTTTATTGTTTCGCAAAAAACCCAATTTCAAATGGAGTCCAAACGGTATAAAACTGACGGAGATTTTTTTGGAAGAGTTATGATTTTTGGGAAGTAAAATCAACGCGAAACGATGTCCGGGGTGGCCACGAGACAGGGGGGCGCGCCCTCCCCCCTGGGCGCGGCCTGGGCTCTCGTGGGCCACCCGTAAGGCGGTTGAAGCTCTTCTTTTGGCACAAGAAAGCTAATTTTATGAGAAAGATCTGGGCGAAAGATTCACCCCAATCGAAGTTACGGATCTCCGGATATTTAAGAAACGGTGAAGGGGTAGAATCTGAGAACGCAAAAACAGAGAGATAAATTCAATCTCGGAGGGGATCTCGCCCCTCCCACGCCATGGGAGCCAAGGACCAGAGGGGAAACCCTTCTCCCATCTAGGGAGAAGGTCAAGGAAGAAGAAGAAGAAGGGGGTCTGGCGCCGGAACGCCATCGGGGGCCATCATCATCACCGCGATCTTCACCAACACCTCCGCCATCTTCACCAACATCTCCATCACCTTCCCCCCTCTATCTACAGCGGTCCACTCTCCCGCAACCCGCTGTACCCTCTACTTGAACATGGTGCTTTATGCTTCATATTATTATCCAATGATGTGTTGTCATCCTATGATGTCTGAGTAGATTTCTATTGTCCTATCGGTGATTGATGAATTGCTATGATTGGTTTGAGTTGCATGTTTTATTATTGGTGCTGTCCTATGGTGCCCTCCGTGTCGCGCAAGCGTGAGGGATTCCCTCTGTAGGGTGTTGCAATGCGTTCATGATTCGCTTATAGTGGGTTGCGCGAGTGACTGAAACACAAACCCGAGTAAGGGGATTGTTTGCGTATGGGATAAAGGGGACTTGATACTTTAGTGCTATGGTTTGGGTTTTACCTTAATGAATCTTTAGTAGTTGCGGATGCTTGCTAGAGTTCCAATCATAAGTACATATGATCCAAGTAGAGAAAGTATGTTAGCTTATGCCTCCCCCTCAAATAGAATTGCAATAGTGATTACCGGTCTAGTAACATAGTCAATTGCTTAGGGGCAATTCCACAACTCGTACCACAACTTTTCCACACTCGCTATATTTACTTTATTGCATCTTTATCTAAACATCCCCTAGTTTATGTTTACGTGCTCTTTATTATCTTGCAAACCTATTCTACATCACCTACAAAGTACTTCTAGTTTCATACTTGTTCTAGGCAAAGCGAACGTCAAGCGTGCTTAGAGTCGTATCAGTGGCCGATAGGACTTGAGAGAATATTTGTTCTACCTTTAGCTCCTCGTTGGGTTCGACACTCTTACTTATCGAAAGAGGCTACAACTATCCCGTATACTTGCGGGTCATCAAGGCTCCACCACCGTGCCACCTCAGCTGCCTGCTTGCCTACATGGAACCGCATGCATCGCTGGCCAGGGCGCATGTCGAAGCGAGGGGGAGCGGCGACGGACGGGATGGACCCCGCCCCCGTCCCCGATAAAGTGGAGGGACACCTAAGCCTTGCATTTAATGCGCCTTGTCCGGTAATACGGGCGATAAGCTCGCGCTACTGTATCACCTTCCACCTCCTGTGTGCCATTGTGGCAGCCCCTTTCGCCCATAAAAGGAGGCCCATGGCGCAGAGAGAAATGATTCGGCTCTTTCGAACCCCACAGCACCCAGAGCTAGTTCGAGAGCTCAAGAACACTAATACATCCACCAAAGTAGGATCGTGGGGTTTTACGCATCGTTGCGGTCCGAACCTGGGTAAATCCCCCTTGTGTTGTCTATTAGTCCTGCTCTTCTCACGATCCCCGCGCCCTGCAACCGTAGAAGGGATTCCAGTGATCCCATAGGTGTCGTTTCCCACCGACATGTGGGGGAATGACCCATCGTTCATGCAAATGAGTGCGGGCAATAGGAAATGAAGCCACACTCTCGATGAAGGCCTGAAGAAAGGAGCATGAGGAAAGGCCCGCTTGTGCTGAAAAGAAGCGAGGCGAATCTCATGCCATAGAAAATGAGGCACATTGATCTTCCCTTTCGGAGACACATAGAGGCGATGCATGAGATCGATGCAGTAGCTACTGCAGGACCCCTTGTCACCCATCTTAGGATAAATGGTGCGAATGACACATTGATAGATAATGAAGAAAGGAGCACGCCAAATGGAAACTTGGTTAAAACCCTTATGTTTCTCATCATCAGTCAGTTGGGGTATGGGTTTGATAAGATCAGCACATGCATCAGGGCCCGTGGGTCTATGGTTGGGGTCATCATTGTGAATTTTGAACCCGATGTCGGGAAAACCAAGGGCAGCAACAAATTGAGATTAGGAAGCCGAGAGCTTTGTGTCGGGGGTCATCAAAGTAACAGTGTTATTTGGACCGAAGAAACATGTGGCATAAAATTGATGAATGGCGGCTTGGTTAAAGTCATGTTGAAATGTAAATGGGGCAGCAAGATTGGAGGACTCAATGAGCTCAATAGCCCCGGAAATATTTTTCCGGATGAGTGCGAATATGCTCTAAATCAATGCACAGATGCAGAGACAGATCCTTAGGAATGATGATAGTGGTAAAAATGTCAGCTTGGACATTAGTGCGAAAACGATTGTCCCTAGAGTCACGAGCAATCGTAAATTGATCAACATCACGATGCAACTTAAGATAGGAGGCAATGGGAACCAGGTTGAACCGCTTAACGTGATGGCCGTGTGGTAAAGGAGGTTCAAGCGAGATATGACGAGCATCACCGTGAGGTTGGACCGGAGGAGGAGGATGCTGGAAGGTGGGCCGCCGAGTCCCGGGCTTGGGAGCAGTGGTGCGAACAGGGAGAGGCTCTCCTCTGAGCCAGCTCATCTTCATAGTCAGAGCCCTCCGACGAGTCTTCTCTTGGAGACTGGCAAGGAGGAGGAACACGCTTCCCAGGACGAGCCTGTTCTTGGGAATCGTCGGAATCACCGCGATGGGAGGGACGAGACGACCCAGATGGGGGGTCCTTGCAAGCAGAGCTCTTGGTCTTCACCATTCCGACCTAGAAGAGGAGGTAAACCCAAATAAACAACCCACCACCATAGATCGACCAATCGATGGATGAGAGAAGAAGAGATGGGTGCTACCTCGGAGTGAAGAACGGGGAGGAGGACGACGACCGGAGAGAATCCGGCAACAGGCCGCGCCGGAAACGGGGGCGGCCCGAGCGGTGGCGTCGGCGAGGGGCACGGGCGGCGAGCGGCCGCGGCGAGGAGCCGCGAGACAGGGGCGGCGGCGTTGGGGAAAAGGAGGAGAGGGGCGAGTGGATTAGGGTAAACTGACCCAACCCGCACCCCACGCTATATATATGCGCCTGAGAAAACTCCGAACGACCGGAGAACTGCGGATGTCCGGTGCTTGGGCCAGGGAAAGAATTACCAGAAGACTGGATAGACTGGACGACCGCCCCGAGGACAACATAAGGCTTTTTACGGGCGACCGGAGTTCGACCGACGCCCGGTGCCAGAGAAAAGTCCGGACGACCGGGGATCTACGGACGTCCGGCACCTGGGCCATGAATACCAGAGAGAATTTTACGGACGATCGGTACATAGCGGACGTCCGGAAGCATATAAGAATTTTTGAGAGGGGTAGGGTGCAATTATGTGTGCTACTAACCATGATGAGGAGGTGATGATTACAGTACGTAGTAATATGCAAAGGCATAATCTGTTAAGCAATGAGTATCCTATGCCAGCAATAATAGAACATATACGGAAAGATTAAAACTTTGAGTGCATAATCACTACTTCATCATTGAAAGCACCATAGTTAGATGACATGGTAGCTTTGAGAGTGTTTGTTCTTTTTATGCATTTCATAGGGTGAGGATACTCATGAGTTGAGTGTCTCCCCCTAAATGTATGCCTACATCAAGACAAGACATTAATTTCATGCATGAATGGGTACTAGATTTCACATGATATTGTCAAGCTCCAAGATACCAAGTTCACGCCTAAGTTGACAAAACCTTGCTTCATCCAATGGTTCAGTGAAAATATCTGCTAGTTGCAAATCTGTACCAACATGATCAATGTGAATATCACCCTTTTCCACATGATCTCTCAAGAAGTGATACCTAATATCAATGTGCTTGGTGCGGGTATGATCCTTGAGGTTCTCAGCAATATTGATGGCACTTTCATTATCACACAGAAGAGGCACATGTCTATAGGTGATACTGTAATCCTTCAAGATTTGCCTCATCCATAGTAATTGAGTTGCACAACTGGCGGTTGCAATGTATTCAGCTTCTGCGGTAGAGAGGGCAATACAATTTTGTTTCTTCAAGGACCAACTTACCAAGGAGCGTCCAAGAAACTGACATGCGCCGGAGGTGGACTTACGATCCACTTTGTCTCCAGCCCAATCCGCATCCGTGTACCCAATGAGATCGAACTTAGCATCCTTGGGGTACCATAAACCCAACTTTGGGGTGTGAACAAGGTATCTAAGAATATGCTTAACCGCCTTATGATGACTTTCCCTAGGGGAAACTTGAAATCTAGCACACATGCATACACTGAACATGATGTCTATTCTAGATGCACAAAGGTAAAGCAATGAACCAATCATAGAGCGGTAAATAGATGGGTCGAAAGGAATACCATTTGTGTCTTCAGAGAGTGCAATTTTGTTTGGCATGGGTGTCTTGCATGGACTAGCATCAGACATGCCAAACTTCTCTAGGATATCCTTGAGGTATTTTGCTTGAGACAAGAAAATTCCTTCTTGAAATTGTTGAATTTGAAATCCGAGAAAGAACTTCAAATCCGCATTGAGTGACATTTCAAAATTCTTGGTCATTGATGCCGCAAACTTCTTGCGCAAATGAATGTTAGGAGAACCAAAAATGATATCATCTACATAGATTTGGCATAAGATCAAATCACCCTTGTCCCTCTTAGTAAAAAGAGTGGGATCGATCACCCCTCTCACAAAACCATCATCGAGTAAAAACTTCTTAAAATGATCATATCAAGCACGAGGTGCTTGTTTGAGGCCATACAAAGCCTTATGAAGTTTGTACACATAGTCTTTGTGATCGGGATCAACGAACCCAGGTGGTTGTGACACATATACTACTTCTTCTAGAGGACCGTTAAGGAAAGCACTCTTCACATCCATTTGATATAAAGTAAAACCATTGAAAGCAGCATAAGCAAGTAGATGCGAATGGATTCAAGGCGGGCAACGGGGGCAAAGGTCTCACCAAAGTCCAAACCTTCAACTTGTGAGTACCCTTGTGCCACTAAACTTGCCTTGTTACGGATGATTACACCATTCTCTTCTTGCTTGTTCTTCAAAATCCATTTTGTTCCAATGACGTTGTGCTCGGTAAGTGGCCTCTTGACTAATGACCACACTTGGTTGCGTTCAAAACTGTTCAACTTTTCTTGCATAGCAACGAGCCAATCGTTGTCCATCAATGCATCTTGTACCTTGAGGGGCTCAACACTATACACAAACAAGAAGTGAGCACAAAAGTTTTTCAAATGTTTATGAGTGACTCTACCTTTCGATATGCCGGTGAGAATTTTGTCAACATCCACACGACCGGCGACTCGAGGCATGATGGAGGTTAGGGTTTCTCTAGGTTCAGCTTCATGTCCATCATCCACGTCCTGAACATATGGATCATTAATGTGTGGTGGAAGATCTTCTTGTTCATATTGCATTTGTTGAGGTTCATCATCAATGATTGGACTTTCTTGTTCTTGCCCTTGATGATGATCTTGTTCTTGAAGATTATCATGAAGAGGAACTTGATCATCTTCTTGTACTTGGACTAAGGGCATCGGTTGAACAATAGGAGTTTGTGGTGGTATGGGTGTCGAAGTAGTTTGATGATGTGTGAAACTTCCATCTTCTTCTTCATCATCATGAGGTTCTTGTTCCATTGGAAGAAGTGCACCAACACCCATGGTCAAAATATCTTGAGAGGGATCTTCTTCACCTACATCACTTAGATCAACTTGCTCCCCATGAGAGCCATTAAATTCATCAAATACCACGTCACAAGTTTCTACAACACATCCATTGGATTTGTTGTAGACTCTATAGGCGTGAGAGTTTGATCCATAGCCAACAAATATGCCCTCAATTGTTTTGGATTGAAATTTTCCTAACCGTTCTCTTTTGTTGAGGATGAAACATTTGCACCCAAATACACGAAAGTACTTGACATTTGACTTGTTCCTAGTTAGGAGCTCATATGGAGTCTTTTCCAATATAGTGCGGAGGAAGTGCCGGTTTGATGCATGGCATGCAGTGTTGACAGCTTCGGCCCAAAAACTATGTGGTGACTTGTATTCATCCAACATGGACCTTGCCATCTCCACAAGTGTACGGTTCTTCCTTTCGGCTACACCATTTTGCTGAGGAGTGTATGGAGCTGAATATTGATGCTCAATCCCTTCATCACTAAGTAATTCTTCCAAGGTATAGTTCTTGAACTCAGATCCATTGTCACTTCTTATTGCCAAGATTTCTTTGTCAAACTTGCATTGTGCTTGCTTGGCAAAATCAATGAAGGTGATCTTCGTCTCGTCCTTGGACTTGAGGAAAAACACCCATGTATATCTTGAGTAATCATCAACAATGACAAGTCCATACTTTTTCCCACCAATACTATCCCATGAAGGAGGCCCAAAAAGATCCACATGAAGGAGCTCCAGAGGCCTTGAAGTAGACACAATGTTCTTGGGTGGGTGCTTTGATTGATGTTGCTTCCCGGCTATGCATACACTACAGACACGATCTTTCTCAAAAGAGACATTGGTTAGTCCAAGTATGTGATTCACCTTTAAGAGATCTTGAAGATTTCTCATGCTGACATGGGCTAGCCGGCGATGCCATAGCCACCCCTTGTCAGCCTTGGCCATTAGACAAATTGCATGGAATGTGCTCTCTTTCGAGAAATCAAGCATGTAAAGGTTGACATCCAACTCTCCAACAAAGGCCGCTTCAAGAGTATCTCTCTTAAAGACTTTCACATCTGTTAGTCCAAAGAGTGTATCATAGCCAATACAAGTCAATTGGCAAACAGAAAGCAAATGGTATTTAAGGGATTGGACAAGCATGACATTTGCAAGAGACATGTCATTTGTGATAGCCACCTTTCCCAACCCGAGTACATGTCCTTTTGAACCTCCACCAAACATAATACTCATGAATGGTTGAATAGCTTCCATGAAATCATAGAGCAATTTTCTATCTCCGGTCATATGATTGGTACATCCACTATCAATCACCCATTTTACTCCACTGGAGAAGGCAACCTACACACAATTATGACTTGATTAGAGGCACCCATTTTGCAATGGGACCTCTCAAGTTAGTCACAAGGGTCTTAGGAACCCAAATAGCATAGAATCGGAATGCATTTCGAGGACCAACAAATTTTGCATAAACTTCTCCATCCTTAGTCTTACGAAGAACATAGGATGGAGGCATGAACTCTTTTGGCTTGTTGAGAGTGGGCATGCCCCTTGTGGCCTTCCCACTAACAACCTTACCTTTCTTCTTGTGCCCTTCTCGCACAAATGTTTCCTTTAGAGGGGTTGCGCACTTTTGAGAGGACATCTTCTTCTTGCTTGTGCTTGGGTCAAACCCGAGTCCCTCTTTGGCAAACACCTCACTGTGTTGGCTCAATATCTCATTAAGGTTCTTTTGCCCTTGAGCACATGTCATGAGACCTTTCTCGATTTGAGCCTTGAGGAAGCAAGTTTCCTCAAGAATAGATGCTAGATCACTACTAGAGTTAGTAGTACAAGCATCAACATTGATAATAGGAGAAGAGTAAGCCTTGGCTAGAGTTTCAAGATAAGTAAGTTTGGTCGTCTCAAAACTCTTTGTAAGAAGGGTGAGCTCTTCTTCCTTAGACTTGAGGGACACGGATAGAAGCTCACAATCCTTAGAGAGAGAAGCATGATACTTCACAAGCGTAATTTTATCATTCATCAACTCTTCACAAGAGTCAATAGCTTTTTCAAGGAGGCAAGATCTTTAGTATGAACATCAATGTTTGCACCAATTTTTAAGCATAGTTCATCATTTCGTGCTTCCTCATATTGGACTTTCCGCTCAAGGATTTCACATTTTTTCTTTTCCTCAGTGACGAGGGTTTCGAGTTCCTTAATGGTGATGGTGTGCTTACTCACCATCTCCATAAGCATACGAAACATAGTGAGCTTCTTTCCTTTGAGGGAGCACATGAACTTATTAAGTTTAGCAAGCATAGGATCATCTAGATCATCATCCTCATAACTATCCTCTGCATCAAGATACTCATCATTAGGAGTAGAAGGAGTGAAAAGAGGAGGATTTTATCATGGGGTTACCTTGACCTTGTCAGGAGAGCTTTGGTCCTCTCCATCTTCTACCACGGCCTTTGCCATTAGGCACTTGTGACCGTTGCCCTTGTAGTCTTTCATGTAGTTGTAGGTGACCACATCACCACTCTTGTTCACTAACTTCAAAGTGTTTTGAGGGTCTTGAGCAACTCCGGCAACACCACTAACATCATCCGGATCGGATTCTTCTTGAGCAACCATTCTTTCCCATCTCTCTTCTTGAGCTTGGAGTTCAAAGGATTTGGCAACTTGTTCTTTGGAAAGGTCTTGGGAAACCTTGGTTTATCATCTCTCTTCTCATAAGGTCACTCATTGGAGAAGTGGTTGGTTTCTTCACAGTTGTAGCATTTTCTTACTTTCTTCTTTTGAAATTTTCCCTTGAATTTTCCCACGCTAAACTTCTTGACAAAGAGAGCCATGTCTTCATATGAATTTCCCTCATCGGATTCAATCTCGTCACCATCTTCATCAGCATCATCATCTTCTTCTTCTTCTTCACTTTGCTCATCTTCACATACATGTTTGGCCTTCAATGCAAGATTGATCTTTGATGTTGGAGTACCATGCATGGCAAGATGTTTTGTGGCATTTGCCTTTGACTCTTCAAATAGTTGGAAGGTGGATATGATGTCATATGTAGTCATTTCCTTGAAGGCATGGTGTTGTCTTATGTCCCACACCATTTGATGGTGATATGGGGCAAGAGCATGAAGTAACTTATCCACAAGGAATCGCTTAGTCATGTTGAATCCATCTTGTGTCTTGTCACACTCACACGACTCAATGTTAGCGGTGAGAGTCATGAGACGCGCAAGGAGTTGATTGGGGGTTTCACCTTTCTCCATAATTTTTTTTTTGCAATTGCCCCTTGGCAATTTCATATTGAGCACTCCAGAGGGTGGAGGTGCCGGTCTTGGATCTTATAATACTTTCCCATAGTTCCTTGGCACTTGTGATGTGTATGAACGGTCTCCTTTGCTTTTCAACCATACCTCTCCTTATACACATGGTTGCAGTGTCATTGAGATTTTTGTCATAAATTTCTCTTGGTGTAGGATTCTTTGGATCAACCACATGGTAACCATACTCCAAGATCTCCAGCATCTCATCGTTTCCATATCGAAGATGATCCTGCAGAGCAACTCTCCGCATGGCAAAACTGGAAGTGGCATCAAGTAAAGGAGGTTTGCGTTGAGGATTGTATTACGGTTTCTCAACATGGGGTCTTGCATAAAGCCAAGGAACACTGGAGTGTTCATTGCTAGGAGGTTGTTGACCAAGTGACGGAGCAGGCACAGTTGACCTCGAAGCCGCACCACCTGAGAGTGGTGCAAGCACCGTGGACAACGTGGCTAATCCAATTTGGACCAAGGCCTCAAGAGAAGCATCATGCTCCTCTTTTTGCTTAGCAAGGGCCCATTCCAGATCCTCGGAAGTAAAGAACTTGACTTCAGAAGAAGCCTCGCCTTTATCCTTTGGATCTGCAACAAGGGGAGTCCCATCGGGGTTCATCTCGCTCTAGGGCGGTTAAGCCACAAGAATAGAGCATGAGGCTCTGATACCAATTGAAAGGATCGAGATGGACCTAGAGGAGGGGTAAATAGGTACAATTATAAATTTTAATTATTACTTAGCAATTTTAGGCAATAATGCAGAATACGAAGGTGAGCCTAACAATTGCAAGTGTAGTACTAAGTACTAAGCAAGTAACACGAGTATGTAAGTAAGCAAGCACAATATGATATAAGTAAGTGCTAAGAGACAAGTAACCACAAGTAGAAAGTTAGGGTTAGGAATAACGGCAACTCCGGGAGACGAGGATGTATGCCGATGTTCACTTCCTTGGAGGGAAGCTAGTCACCGTTAGAGAGGTGGATGTTACCACAAAGACACACCAATGCCAGAAGGCTCACCCTATTCTTCCTTTGAGACAACACCACTGAGGCATTTCTCAACCACTAGTGGTAGACCTTGGGGTGGTCTCCAAACCCTCACAAACTTTTCCGAGGGTAATCACAAAGGTCGATTCCTCTTTGAAAGACTCCTACCGCCTAGGAGTCTCCAACCTCCAAGAGTAATAAGAACGATGGGGAAAAGCTCAAGACTTTCTCAAATCACGAATTCCTTTGGTGCAAAGAAGGGGAAGGAATGGATCTATCACTTGATTGGAGAACTTCTCTCAAATGTTCCCAAATCACTTGGGGATCTAGGATTTGGTGTAGAGGATTGAGAGAGAGAGAGAGTGAAAAGTGTTCTTGGCAAGCTCAAAGTGAATGGTCAACCTCATCCCGTGGAAGGGAGAAGCCTATATATAGTGGGTGTGGAAAAAGTAACCGTTTGAGCCACTTAAGTGCATAGAAGATGTCGGACGTCCAGACAACACCGGACGTCCGGTGGCACAAATATGTCCGGATGTCCGACAGATAACGGTCGTCCGGCTTCTGGGAACACATAAGCCACGAATCAGCACACAACACACGGATGTCCGAGACGTGCCGGTCGTCCAGAGCCCGGACGTCCGGAGAGGCCCGGAAATCCATAAATATTGTTCTGTGGAGGAAATACCGAACGTTCGAGACGTGCCAGTCGTCCGGAGACCGGACGTCCGAAGAGGTTCGGAAATCCTTGAATATCGTTCTATAAGAGAAACACCAGACGATCGTAGAGAGCCGGACGTCCGGACAGCTGAGAGGGATCGGACGCCCGTAGAGCACCGGACGTCCGAAGAGAAAAACTGGAGTTGGTGGGTTTGAGAAAATCTTTCACTAGATCCAACGATCCCCTCTTAATATTGCGGGATCCCTATACTCAAAAACAAACCATAAACAAAGCCAAAGCTAATGTCTTGTATCTCCGATCTTGAGTTATATGCATTTGTCCCTAGTCATGATCCACACACGGCCTTTGAGACATAATCCTGAGATATACTTGATAAACATGATTAGTCCCAACATGCATGTTGTCATCAACATCCAAATATGATTAAGGGCATGATTGCACTTTCATAGTTGCTTGGCAAATGTTAATCGCATGAACCCGAGTGGTTGCGGTGAAGGTGACTTGGTAATAATCATTTGCTCTTTATGAGTGCTTTCTCTACTTTCCGCAATTGTTGAAATGTTGACTAGTTTAATGATGACATGTTTTTCTTGTAGAAAATGATTGCGCAAGGCTTATTTCGAGAGAGGAAAACAAAGGAGAGAAGAGAAAGAAGAAAGGAAGGGCTTGCACTTTCCATCATTGGTTCAAAGAGCTCAAGGATGAGGAGAAGTGGAAAACTATAGAAGTTTTCGATGCTTCGAAGAAGAAGAGTTGGTGGCGGAGGATGAAGAAGATGTCCCCGGTGATGAGAGAGGGAGCCCCACCCCTCACTCGGTGACTAAATCGTATAGGCCCGATGGAACTAAGAAAGTGAAAGGAACCAAGGCGGGAGACAATGATCTCAAGGAAGGATTTGATGGCATCGTCATGGCGAGGAAAGAGTATGCGGAAGAAAAAAGATTGTTGAAGCTCAAAGAAATGGAGGAGAGGAGCGAAGCTGAGTGACGGAGGGCAGCGACTAATGAGAGAAAGGTTGAACTTGAGGAGAGAAAGGTGGCGGCCGAGGAGATGAAGATGGTGGAGGACACTCAAGTTTATGTTCATGGAATTATCTACTCTTGATGCCAAGGCAAAGGCATATGTCGAACTTTGTCACGATGAAATGCTCATGAAGAAGCAAATGCTCATGAGAAGCATGATGGGAGGAGGAATGGGAGGTGGAATGAGCGGGTACATGAACATGGTGGGAGGTGCCATGAATGGTGCATTTGGTGGAAACTGGGAGGTGGCTTTGATGGCAACATGGATGGTGGCTTCGGCGGCAACATGAGCGACATGGGAGGTGGCTTCGGCGGCAACATGATGAGTGGCATGGAAGGTGGATTTGGCAGCAACATGATGAGTGGCATGGGAGGTGGCTTCGACGACAACATGATGAGCGGCATGGGAGGTGGCTTCGACGGCAACATGAGAAGCATGACGTGACAATGAAGGTGCTTCCAGTGGAGTTCGCAGCAACGAGACTTCAACGCATGAAGACGTCGAGAAAGAAGTCATTGATGATGATCATACCACCGTCCACAATGGCACTAGTGACAACGGAGAGGACGCAAATTGAGTGATGTCTATGTGCATTTTCATTTGTTGGACCAACAACTTCGTTTGAGACAATTGACTTTTGCTTGTAGGATTTAAAACTTTGGTTCATGATGCACTTTTGTTGGTAGAATTATGAAAATCAAATGTGCAAATGTGGCTGTATAGCAGCTGAGATGCAAAAAGCTTTTTTTATCTTTGTTTTGTATCTTCTGTTGGAGTTGGCAATATTTTGGAGATGCAAAAAGCTTTTTTAATATGTAAAATTTTTACATCTCCAAATTTGCATCTTCTGTTGAATATTGAAGATGAAATTATCTCTTACTAATGTCTCCTGTTAGCAGGCACGCCAGGTTTCTGCTTTCCCTTCCTTTAACCATGTTCTTTGCATATGATATCTGGTACGACTAGTCTGACCATTTGCAGAAAAAGGGGCAAAAAGAAGCTACTCACACACTTTTTTCTCAAGAAGAAACAGTAGGAGAGTTTTCTACTACAATTTGTGGTGTAAGCACTGAGAGAGAACATGTGCTAATGCGGTTTTTGCACGATAAAGGCATCTATAGCCGGACCCCCATACCCACCTCAAATGCCCAGACGGCTTGTTTGGTTAGTGCCCGAACGAGTTTTGGCCACCCAACCGGGCTTTCCATAGCTGGGCCAAATGCCTGGACTGACTGGCACTCTTCATATAAGGCCCATATCTGGGGTGGATATGGGGAGGCTCGGACGCGCCTGGGCATGCCCGCCACATATGACTGAGTGATAGGGCCCACGCGGGGACGCAGAGAGACCGCTAGTCCGACAGGCGCCTCCTCCGCTCCACGCTGTGTGGAGTCGCTCCGGTGTGCCACCCGAGGGAGGAAGCCGGCTATTTAAGCCGGACGGTTGCAAGAAAAACCTACCCCGCCCATTTCTTCCCCTTTCTCCTCTCTACCGCCAGCACTTCCACTTTCGTCCGCCGCTTGCAATGTCGAGGCATCGAATCATCACCTACTCCATGCTCACTCCGGAGCGAATGGTGCAGCTGCTGGAGCAGATCCAGGCGAGACGGGCTGCTCGGTTCACCGCCGGCCTTCCTCCGGATTCATCGGAGGATCAAGAGGAGGAGGAGGCGGCGGGGGAGGAGGAGGAGGAGGAGCAGCTATCGGAAGCGGAGCCCATGTAGGAGGAGGAGGAGGTGTTGCCGACTGCGGGCTTTGCCATGGCAGACGCAGAGGTGGAGTACGAGGCCGCCCAAGCGATGAAGATGATAGAGCAGACCACCATCCTCGAGTCCATCCAGAACAAGGCCTGCGCCAAGGCCTGTAGTTCATCCGGTAAAAATAGACAGCGACAGAGGCGTTGTTTGCCGAACTGGACGTGGAGGCGCAGACAGAGGAGGTGCCAGAGCTTCCACAGGCGCAGGAGCTTCCGCACTTTCATGTCTACCCGACACCGGGCATGGAGATCGTAAAGATCTCTGATGATGAATAGTTTTACCTACGTAGAGTCTCTGGTGCAACTTCGTCTAAATCTCATTCCGATGGGACCATCCTAGTGAACACGGATGTTCGTTTTGTGGATGCCCAGAGAGTATGCTCGCACACACCCATGAGCACCATTGAAGAGTCACGTACAAGTAGCATTCCATCCATTGATGTGATATATGCAGATGAATTGGACGCAAGTATTGCTGACCATGGCAATGCACACGCAGGCCTGGACCTTCCCAGCCGAGTCCCTGCCATGCATCAGATTAATGGGGAGTTTTGCCCACCAGCTGCTGGCCTAGTGGAGACAATCGGCTCAGGTGCATGCCCAGCTGGTATGCATGAGGCTACATATCTCCGCTAGCGAATGGACGTGCCAGCTTAGCAGCCGGTTGTTGATGTGGTTAGCCCACCCACGCAGGCTAGTCTGCAGTCTCCGAAGTCGTCTCGCGATGCTATACCGATGGCGCCACGTATTCATCTCTCTGCACCGACTTCATCTTCAACACGTGTCATGTTCGCTGCTGCTTCATCACTGTCGACGGATCGTTATGTCTGAGGGAAGCTCTCCCCTTCGGCGTAGTAACCGTCACCCCGTCTCCATTGATGATTCTTCTCCGACCGACGAACATGCTATGGACAAGGCAATGCAACGTTAGGTTGCACGTAATTTAGACACCGCTCCATGTAACTTATCCGCAAAATCTTTTCTTTTCTTTTTAGATTCACGTATTTCTTCTAGATTAAAGAATGTTGGATGCTCTATCGGAAAGAATGATAATGAAATTAATATATCGGTTGGGGTGCTTAAACATATGGAGATTGGCCGATTAAAGGTTTCTCCGAAGTGTAATGCCTCCATACCTATCCCCGAGACAGAGGAGGAGGATGAAGCAGATGCCAAATATGATGGTCCGCTTATATCCCATTTGGTTGGTGAGGTTACCGAGGTTGGATTGGATGACGCAAGACCTAAGTCCATGTTTTGTGACTTCACAGCGTCCTTGCAGAAATGTAAATCACACTCCTCTAAAAAGAAACAAAACCCGCTCAACAAGCGAAGAGTTCCACACCGATCCGGGTTTTCCCATGAAAGGCATGTTTTGGAACAGTAGAGGTCTCACGGATTTGGCTAAACATAAACACGTCGGTGATTGTGTATGGGAACATGGATTGGATTTTGTGGCAATTTCCAAGGCTGGTAAGTGTGATTTTCGTTCGCATGTCCTCGATCACCTATCAGGTGGTTTCGACTATGCATAGCATAGTCTACCAGCTCGTGGAAGGACTAGAGGAATTCTTCTTGGTATTCTTACCACAGTCATGGACTTGTTGGCCTTTTCGATCAGTGCATTTCATATAAAATATCACCTAAGAAACAGAGCTGACAATTTTACGTGGACTCTAGTCGCAGTCTATGGGGCTGCCCAAGATGATCATCGACCGGCTTTCCTTCGGGAATTGGTAAACCTGGCTAAGGATAACCCATACCCAATGCTTATTGGAGGGGACTTCAATATCCTTAGGTACCTAGAAGAGAAAAATAATGACCGCTTCGACACTCATTGGCCCTTCCTATTCAATGATGTGATAGGTAGTTTGGATCTTCGGGAGGCGAGTATGTCGGGGCGTCAGTTCACATGGGTAATAACCGATCTATGGCAACATATGAGAAGGTTGATAGGGTACTCATGGATACCGAATGGGAACTAAAATTTCCTTTGATAACCATACGAGCCCTAGAGAGTATCGAGGCGTTATCGGATCATGCACCCATCATTCTAGATTCTAAGTCTATGAATCAAGCTGCACGGCGTCCTTTCAAATTTGAATTGGGATGGCTGCATCGGGAAGGATTTGTAGACATAATCAAGAATGTTTGGGAGAGGCCTGATGTTGGTCGTACACCTATTCACAGATGAAACTTTAAAATAAGGGCCATGAGGCAACACCTCACTGGATGGGTGAAACATACCAACGGGATATATAAAAACTAAAAACAACAGCTCTGTACCATTATTGATGACCTAGACAAAATTGCTGAGACACGCACCTTATCTCAACAAGAGATTGAATTGAAAAATCAATCTAATAAGAAGGTTGCATGTCTTTTGCAAGAAGAAGAGATCAAATATTACCAAAGATCTAAAGCTGATTTCATTCTGATGGGTGATAGTAATACAAGATACTTCCAATTGGTCACCAATGGGCGGCATAGGAAGAAATGTATTTATAGTCTCCAACAAGATGAGGGGCGGATCGAAGGTCAGTAGGAGCTCAAAAAGTATATCACCAACTACTACAAATATCTGTTCGGGGCGACGGCTGAAGGGAACTTCACCCTTGATTCGCCCCGAACAGATGATATTCCACAAGTCATGAAAGAAGAAAATGATATCCTTACAGCACCATTCTCTGAAGAGGAGGTGAGAGCTACGGTGTTCCAAATGGAACATAACAAAGCTCCATGTCCAGATGGTTTCCCCGTAGAATTTTATCATAATTTCTGGGATATAATCAAGTCTGACCTTTTAGAGTTGTTCAATTGTGTTAACACCGACAGACTTGACCTATTCGGACTTAATTTTGGTGAGATTGTCTTGTTGCCGAAGATTAAGGAGGCCGAACGGATTCGATAGTTCAGACCCATATGCCTCCTTAATGTTAGCTTCAAAATTTTCACCGAAGTGGCTACGAATAGGTTAAACTCGGTAGCTGACCATGTTGTCCGGCCATCTCAAACGGCTTTCATGCAAGGAAGAAATATACTCACGGCATAGTAATCCTGCATGAGGCCGTCCATGATATGCACCGAAAAAACATGAGTGGAGTAGTATTCAAGATCGACTTTGAAAAAGCCTATGACAAGGTCAAATGGTCTTTCCTCCAACAGGCCCTAAGGATGAAAGGTTTCTCCGATAAATGGAGCGAGTGGATCCATAATTTAGTAACAGGAGGTAGTGTGGCCATCAAGGTCAATGATGATGTAGGCCATTACTTTCAAATAAAAAAAGGACTACGACAAGGTGACTCCATGTCCCCAATGTTATTTAACATGGTCGCTAACATGTTGGCTATTCTGATTGAGCGTGCCAAGTAGGACGGCCAGATTGCAGGAGTAGTGCCACACCTTGTGGATGGTGGCCTTTCTATTCTGCAATATGTCGATGACACAATTCTCTTTATGGAACATGACCTGGACAAGGCTCGAAACCTGAAACTCTTGTTGTCATTGTTTGAGCAAATATCAGGTCTTAAAATAAATTCCATAAAAGTGAACTTCTATGCTTTGGAGAAGCCACTGAGGCGGCGGCCGAGTATGCTGGCCTGTTTGGTTGCGCACATGGCCAATTCCCGATTAAAAATTTGGGAATACGATTCATTATCGTCGTCTAACCATTGCGGAGTGGAATCATGTAAAGGAGCGGTTAGAGAAATGATTGAGCAGTTGGAAAGGAAAGTTGCTCTCAGTTGGAGGACGGTTGGTTTTGATTAACTCTGTCCTCACAAATATGGTTCTCTATATGCTTTCTTTCTTCCAACTCCCCAAAGGGTCCTGCAAAGACTGGACTATTTTAGATCTAGATTCTTTTGGCAAGGAGATGGTGAAAAGAAAAAAAAATACTGGCTAGCCAAATGGAGTGTGGTTTGTAGGCCGAAAGACCAAGGTGGCCTTGGAATTCATGACCCGCAGATCAAGAATGAGGCCCTACTTAGTAAATGGCCATTTAAAGTTCTTACTGAGGATGGTGTTTGGCAAACCTTGCCGCGCAACAAGTATCTAGGCCAAAAGGTGATGTCTCAGGCATATTGGACACCTAGCGACTCGCACTTTTGGGCTGGCCTAATGGTGGCAAAGAAACATCTCTTTCACTTTGGCTCTTTTGCGATAAGGGACGGGTCGGGGGTTCACTTCTGGGAAGACATCTGTCTAGGCAATGCCAGTCCTAGAGAACAATATCCAGTCTTATACAACATTGCTCGCGAAAAGAATAATACTATTGCGCAAGTGCTCAGTTCATCCCCACCCAACATTTCGTTTAGGCGGGATTTGATTGGCCCCCGACTTATGTCATGGCATAATCTTTTATCCCCTCTGGTTTCGATTAATCTTAGACAAGGCCGGGATGTGTTTCACTGGAACCTTACTACATCAGGATCATTGACAGTAGACTCTATGTACCGTGTACTCACTCATTTCGAGGTATTAGTGAGTAACAAGAAAATCTGGAAGTCAAAGATTTCACTGAAAGTTAAAATCTTCATGTGGTATCTTCGTAGAGGAGTTGTTCTAACCAAAGACAACCTCGCACGATGCAACTGGCCAAGGAGTAAGAAGTGTTGTTTTTATACTCATGAAGAGACAATCTAACATCTCTTTTTCCAATGCAAGTTTGCATGTTCTATGCGGTCACTCATCCAAATATCGTCAAATTTGTATCCGCCCACAAGTATCGCCAATAATTTTGGTCATTGATTGGACGGTATTTCAAATATATTTAAAACGCTAATACGGGTGGGAGCGTATGCCTTACTTTGGTCGCTTTGGCTATGTAGAAATGATTTGGTTTTCAATGATAAAAGTGCTTGTCCTTTTGCAGGTTATTTTTCGTTGTACGCACTCGCTTCGTATGTGGTTTACACTACAACGAGCGGAGTACCAACCGTTGTTCAAGACGGTGTGTACGCGGTTGGAGTAGGTGGCTATGATGGTTTTTGCCCAACATGAGTGGCAGCATAATCTCCGGATCGGTCCACCATCCCTTGCGACATAGGCATCGTGTCGGTCTATAGGCTCTACTATCGCCGATTTGTCGTTCTTTCCTTTCATTTTGTCAGATTTTAGGTGTTTGGTTCTGTGTATGCTAATTATGCAGAGGTCGGGTGTTACTCATAATGCTTTGTATCCGCTTGATGCTACATTTCGAGATAATAAAAGCGCCCTTTATCAGAAAAAAAATGTATGTAGTACGTAGTTTTCTATTTGCATGGGTATTATGATTTTGATGTATGAAATTTGAATTTCATGATTGTGGAAGACATTTTGGTGTGATGTCCGATCACTGCCCGTGGCGCGACCGTTGGCGTTTCGAGAGCCGGCTTTTAGGTATTGTGATTGCAGATGCTTTAACCACGGCGAGGCGGGACTAGAGGTCTTGCTCCCAAAGTTCCAATCCTTCCTGGCTTGTTCGATCAAGCTAACTGCCTCCCTCACACACAATAGGGTCGAGGCGTCCAGCTATGTTACATCTGAACGTGAGATAATACCTTATATCTAAGTATCATGCCAGCGCCATCTTACTTGCTCATTGTTTGTTTAATTTTGATTTGTTAAAGCCCAAAACAAATAAACCAGGTCGTCCGCATGTCCGCTTGGGTAGGCCTATATGTTCAACCACTGGTATGTGCTAGTAGGCTACCGGCAAGCACAAAGCTAGCTAGCGGTATCTAAAAAAAAAAAAGTAGCGCTACCACACATTTGTTCGTCTTTGCGTTTTATCGTCATCTTTTTACCCTTTTTTTTTCAGACAACGTCATCTTTTTACCTGCTAGCTTTTAGAAGGCTACTGATGTTTTATTTTTTTTATTTTTTTTTAGTTTACATTTTACACATTAATTTTAAATAAAAAGACAGAGTTTTGATCAAAAACATGTTCATGAATTCAAATAAGTGTTTTCAAATTAAAAAAATGTCAACGAATACGAATCTAATATATGGTGAACAATTCTTTAATATGTAATGATCATTTTCTGAATGCACACTAATTTTCTGTAATATACTTTGAATTTATTTATACACTGACATTTTTTATTACACACTAAAATATTTTTAATACACACTTAACCTTTTTATAATATACGGTGAACTTTTTTTTAATAGACGGCGAACATTGTTATACTATACACTAAACTATTTTACAACACATACTGAACAATTCATCGTGCATTCAAGAAAAGTTTATGGATTAGAAAATATTCATGATAATCAAAATTTGTTTGTGGATTCAGAAAATGTTCGTTGATCCAATATTCACAAATTTCCAAAATGTTCAAGAATTAAAATGTGTTCAAAATTTTGAAAAGGTTTAGAAAAAGGCAAAGGAAAAGAAGAAGAAAATTGAAAAAACAAACATAAAAATAAGCAAAAGAACTAGAAAACCAATAGGAAAAAATAGTTAAAAGGAAAAGACAAAAAGGCGGTTGCAACCATCACAAAACCACTAGAAAGGTTCCTAAATACTGGATCCCCGAACCCCAGATCGCTCTCAGGTATCCCCTAATCGCTTCGCAAAAAACCACTCGCTAACAGCGCAAACGGTCCGGCCCGCTAAGAGCGAATAGTGAGCGATTGCTACGCTTAGCAATTGTATAAGCCCCCTCCCCCCGAGAGGTCCTTGTTCTAGGTATTAGTGGGCTTCTTGTCTTATTAATGACATGCAAATAGGACAACTACGAAACTACGAGCTGAGTTACGAGTCAAGGGCAGGCTTGCAACTGGGATGAAACAAAGTATGGGCCTAGTTGCAAGTAAAGGGCCGACCTGCAACTAGGACAACTACATAAAACTATGCTACCATTTGTGAGTCGAGTGTGGACTTGCAAATGGGACACTAACAAATTGCAAGCCCAGTTGTGAGTTGAGCGTGGACTTGCAACTGGAATGAAAAACAAAACAGATACCCAGTTATGAGACCAGGGTGGACGTGCAATTGGGACAACTACGAGCCAATTTGCAAGTAGAGGGTGAACTTATAACTCGGACAACTACAAAATTACGAGGTTAGTTGCGAGTCAAGGGTCGACTTGCGACTGGGATGAAGCAAATCATGGAGCTAATTGCAACTCAAGGGTGGACTTGTAACTGTGGTGAAAAACAAAAACATAGCCTCCAGTTGTGAGACAAGGGTGGGCTTGCAACTAGGACAACTATGAGCTCAGTTGCGAGTCAAGTCTGCACTTGCGACTGCAACAACTACAAAGCTAGTAGCCTAGTTGTGAGTCAAGGATCGACTTGCAGTTGCGATGGAACAAACTACAGAGCACGGTTGCGGGTAAATGGTGGACCTATGCTACTTGTGATCTGTGCTGGTATTTCCCCGAAGAGGAGAGGATGATGCAATACAACAGAGGTAAGTATTTCCCTCAGTTATGAAACCAAGGTTATCAATGCAGTAGGAGAACCAAGCAACACTATGTAGGCAACACATGCACACAAACAACAAATACTTACAGCCCAACGCGTAAAGGGGTTGTCAATCCCTCAATGGTTACGAGCAAAATTAAATTAGGATTTGATAAATAGATCTAACTAAATTGCAAAATAAAATAAATAAAAGAAAATTTCAGCAAGGTATTTTTAGGATTTTTATATGATAGAAGATAGATCCGAGGGCCATAGTTTTCACTAGAGGCTTCTCTCGAGAAAATAGCATACGGTAGGTAAACAAATTACTGTTGAGCAATTGACAGAAAAGCAAATAATTATGATGATATCCAAGGCAACGATCATATATAGGCATCACGTCCAAAATTAGTAGACTGACTCCTGCCTTCATCTACTATTATTACTCCACACATCGACCGCTATCCAGCATGCAGCTAGTGTATTAAGTTCATCAAAAAACCGAGTAATGATTAGGCAAGATGACATGATGTAGATAAGATAAACTCACATATGAATAAACCCCATCTTTTTACCCTTAATGGCAATGATACATACGTGGCATGTCTCTTTCTATCACTAGGATTGAGCACCGCAAGATCGAACCCATCACAAATCACCTCTTCCCATGGTAAGATAAATCAATCTAGTTGGGCAAACCAAACCAATAAATCAGAGAAGAAATATGAGGCTATATTAATCATGCATAAAAGAGTTCAAAGAAAACCCAAATAATATTCATGGATAGATCTGATCATAAACTCACAATTCATCGGATCTCAACAAACACACCGCAAAAGAGAATTACATCAGATAGAACTCCAAGAACATCAAGGAGAACATTGTATTGAAGAACATCGAGAGAGATGAAGCTATCTAGCTACTAACTATGGACCCGTAAGTCTGTGGTAAACTACTCATGCATCATGGGAGGGGTAGCAAGGTTGATGAAGAACCCCTCCGTGGCACTACTGCAGGATACTGCTAACGCAACACTACAATCAGAGACCCTTCGATGAAACTGTGTGCGATGCATTAATCGCAAATGGTGATGTAAAAAAACCGTCAAAAAAGATGCAAAACGTTTGCTATGGTGGATACATGAAACACGGTTCAGAATTTAGTTGCGTGTATGATGCGGGGCATACGATTTATTTCAATGAACTGTTTGCGATGAGGAAGAAGAACAGAAACGGGTAGCCAAATGAAGGCGTGTGTGATTTATGGCATACAGTTCAGTCGGATTAACTATTTGTGATAAGGCGGACCAACAGAAATGGGCAGCTAGATGAAGGTGTGTGCGATTGAGGGCATACACTTTCGATGGATGAACTGTTTGCGATTAGGTAACACAACAGAAACAGTCAGCTAGATCAAGGTGTCTGTGATTGACGCCATACACTTCACACGGATGAACTGTTTGTGATTAGCCACAACAAACAGAAACAATTAGACACATCAACATGTGTGCGATAGATGGACACACATTCTAATTAAAAGAAGCGCGTGTGATGGTAATTAATAACGGGCGTGCACGGTTGTTGGAACAAGACGTGTGCTGACGTTGCCTATTGCGCTACACCCTATGGTGCAAACACCACGTACGCGGCGGAGAACGCGTGCCCACGTTATGCTGTCCGGGAATAGTGCCGCATTTAGAAATTATAGAACCGTCAATAAATTTTGAGCCTGCGTCCCGTCACATTCCGAATTACTACCACGCTATATTTAATTGCAAACTTGTTCACACCGATTGAAACCTAAACGGTTTCCCATTTAGGAGCGTATTAGTACTCGGTTATAAATACTACATACTCCAAGATGGTTGCGCATTCCTCCTCAACTCTTCATCCACAAAAACAAACAAGTCATTCATTGTCGTTCCCTTGCGTCTGTCATGGCTAGCGTGAGTTCTAGGTCGAGAGATTACTACCAGGGAGAGGCGAGCATCGAAGCGGAAGCACGAGAGATGTCCCGCCTCACCGCGAAAGCAGACGACATGTCCCACCGCACGGCCATAGCAGCACAGAGGTCCCGCTGTGCCGCTAAAGCAGCACAGAGGTCCCGCCGCACTGTCGATGCAGAAGACTGGTCCGGCCGTGCCGCGGAAGCAGCAGAGATGTCCCGTCGCACCGAGAATGCAGCAGAGATGTCCTCCCGCACCGTGGAGGCCTGGGAAAATGTCTCGCGGGCAGGCGAGGACTCTCAGAGGTGCATGTGCACTATGCTCGATGACCTGATGGGTCGGATCTCTGACTGGATGAAGCTATAGGACGAGATGAATGCCTCATTTGAAAATGCTACCAGCGTCATCCGGGGACTAGGGGAGGACAAGGCGAAGCTCCACACCGAGCATGACCTGCTGACGGCGAAGATCGCTGGAATGACGGCAGCACGAGGAGACCACCGACTTGTTGAATAGGAGCAGCATCATCGTCAAGAAACTTATGGACGTGAATCCCATGCTCCGCATCGAGCGCCAAAGGCTGGTGGAGGAATCCGTGGATGCTCTCAAGCAGTGTCTTGAGGACACGAAAGAGCTCATCACCGTGAGAACTAGTCTCTGCGGCCTACAGCAACACATCAAGAAAGTAGAGATCAGCGAGCCAGATCGTTATCTGCATCTTCCTTCTTCTTTTTCTCTTGTGTATTTCGGGCATTGCCGCATGTGGCTTTTTCAGTTATCTTCCTAAATATGCAAGGCAATTATTATCCACTGTCATCATCCTTATATTCATCAGTCTTGCTATAAGTCGCAGTCGATGCTATATAGGTCCGTCGGATCTTACATCAAGATCCGTGCAAAACTTTCTTTTCATATTTTGTTTTTTCTCTCTTAAATCTCAATCGAGTGAGACATAGTCATGCCATATACAGGGGCTCGAGCGCCATTAATGGAGACGTTGGGAGAGAGGTGGGCGGCGGATAGAGGTCAAAGGGCTCTCCTCTGATGAGCATGCGCAGGGGTTTGATCGCACGCCTCCCGTACTCAAATAGCTACCCCGCACGATACCTCCTAGCCAATAAAAAAAGGGGACACGTGGCGGCACGTAAATGGTAAGTAGAACGCCCACGGTTTCAATAATACTTGTGTTTCCGATTTGTAAAGTGACAACACTTGTTCCAAAATGACTTTGTTGATTGTTAATGTGTGCGCCTTTGCAAATCGCACACATTTTTTTACCACAACATGTTGGTTCCATGTCATGACACCATGCCAAGTTTCATGATTTTCACGCGAGTTTTGGATTTACGAGAATTTTAAAATCAAGTTTCTCGATGTTTCCGGCTGAGGCAAGACGCCCAGATGTTTGAATTCCATTCCCATTTCTTGCATGGGACCTAGAAATTCACCCAAGTACACATAAATAATTTTACATTTAACTTTGGCGCACTGGAGCATGTGCTTGTAGTTCAAATTTGAATTATGTGCATTAAATGCCTGGAAATTCAATTAATGTATAAAAAAGGCAAAACGAACCCAAAAAAATCCAAAATTTAGCATGAAACTCCTATTTGGTCTAAGTTGCATGTGTAAAAAAATCAAGGCAGGAGAAGGCAGTGTATGTCGTTTCGCACACGGAGGTGACACGTTCCCACTCGAAACCACGAACCTTCTTGAGAAAAGCTCCGATTTGCTAGAAGCTTATACCAAAGCCTGTCCCAATTCGACCAAAAAAATTACCACATCATGTTGGTTCCATGTCATGACACCATGTCAAGTTTCATCATTTTCATGCGTGTTTTGGATTTACAGGAATTAAAAAACCAAGTTTCTCGATATTTCCAGTCGAGCCACGACGCCCAGATGTTTGAATTTCATTCTCATTTCTTTCATGGGACCTAGAAATCATCCAAGGACACACATGTGATTTTTCAACCAACCTTAGTGCACTCAAGCACGTGCTTCTAGTTCAAATTTGAATTATACACATTACATGCCCAGAAACTCAATTAATGTATAGAAAAGGCCAAACCAACCCGGAATAATTCCAAATTTTAACATGGTACTCATATAGTTCTATGTTGCCTCTGCAAAAAATCAAGGGGGGAGGCAGCGTATATTGTTTCGCACACAAAGGTGACATGTTCCCCCTTGGGAACCACGAGTCTTCTTGAGAGAAGCTCCGGTCTGCAAGAAGCTTATACCAAAACTTGTCCCAAGTCGGCTAATTTTTTTACCACAGTATTTTGGTGCCATGAAATGACACCATGCCAAGTTTCATGATTTTCAGGCGAGTTTTGAATTTACTGGATTTTAAAAAGGCAAGTTTCTCAATGTTAACGCCCAAGCTACGACGCCCAGATGTTTGAATTTCATTCCCATTTCTTGCATGGCTAGAAATTCACCCAAGGACACACATGTGAGTTTTCAACCAACCTTGGTGCACTGGAGCATGTGCTTGTAGTTCAAATTTGAATTATTCACATTAAATGCCAGAAACTCAATTAATGTGTAAAAAAGGCCAAACGAACCTGGAATAATTTCAAATTTTAACACAACACTCATATATTTTTGTGTTGCCTCTGTAAAAAATCAGGGGGGAGGCAACGTATATTATTTCGCACACAAAGGTGACACGTTCCCCCACGGGAACCACGAGTCTTCTTGAGAGAAGCTCCGGTTTGCAAGAAGCTTATACCAAAACTGGTCCCAATTCGGCCAATTTTTTTACCACAACATCTTGGTGCCATGAAATGACACCATGCCAAGTTTCATGATTTTCAGGCGAGTTTTGAATTTACAGTAATTTACAGAACCAAGTTTCTCAATGTTACTGGCCGAGCCACGACGCCCAGATGTTTAAATTTCATCCCCATTTCTTGCATGGGACCTAGAAATTTACCCAAGGACACACATGTGATTTTTCAACCAACCTTGGTGCACTAGAGCATGTGCTTGTAGTTCAAATTTGAATTATTCACATCAAATGCCCAAAAACTCAATTAATGCATAAAAAGGGACAAACGAACCCGGAATAATTCCAAATTTTAACATGACACTCATATAGTTCTATGTTTGCTTTGTAAAAAAATAAAGAGGGGGGGGGGAAGCGTATGTCATTTCGCACACAAAGGTGTCACGTTCCCTCTCGAAACCACATGCCTTTTTGAGAGAAGCTATAATTTGCAAGAAACTTATACCAAAACTTGTCCTAGTTCGATAAAAAAAATTTACCACAACATGCTGGTGCCATGAAATGACACCATGATAAGTTGCATGATTTTCAGGTGAGTTTGGGATTTAGAGGAATTTAAAAACCAAGTTTCTCAATGTTTCCGGCCGAGCCACGATACCCAGATGTTTGAATTTCATTCTCATTCTTGCATGGGACCTATAAATTCACTCAAAGACACACATGTGGTTGTTGCACTGGAGTATGTGCTTGTAGTTCAAATTTGAATTATGCACATTAAATGCCTAGAAACTCAATTAATACATAAAAATGCCAAACAAACCCGGAATAATTCCAAATTTTAACACGACACTCATATAGTTGCATGTTCACTTTAGATAAATGTTCTAGCAAGTCAAACACCATCCTTTCCCTCCGTAACACCATTTTGTCTTTCAAAACAGAATGAAAAATCAGGTATACCACAAACAGTTTACTAGCAAGAATCATGTGGATGCGATATAAAATATCTCGGCGCATCGTCTTGTCTGGCTTACGCAGGAAGCTTCGTCGTCTATAGTCCATCGCCCGCGCTTGAACCACACTTGCTCGCCAGTTTCTCGCGACACCGAGCGAAATTTTTCTACCACCGCGGAAATATCTATCTCCCCTCCCCCTCCCACCAAAAGCCACATTTCCACTGTTTCTCCTTGCTTTCCAAGTTCAAACCTTCACTGCTGCTTACTGGCAGCTCAGCCTCCTTGCCGGCGACCCTTCTTCCTGCAGCGCCACCTCCTCGCCGGCGACCCTTCTTCTTGCAGTGCCACCTCCTCGCTGGTGACCCTTCTTCTTGTTGCGCGGCCTCCTCACCGGTGACCCTTCTTCTTGCTGCGCGGCCTCATCGATATGGTCAGGTAATCCACACCCCACCCACACCATCCTCCTCCTTCCCCGTCCCACATGCCCCGACCGATGGTGCGACACCTTCCGTCGAAATCACTGGCCCCGTCCTCCAATTAAGCGCCGCCCACAGCCATTTTGCACACAGCATAACGTGGAGCTCGGTAGCATCTGGTATCGGAGAAGCAAATCGCGGCCGCACGCGCGAACGAGGTCGCTATGGCTGACATGCGAGCCGACCGCCAGATCTTGGAGGAGCACCTCGTCTTCGAGGCCACCGTCGACACAGCGGCACGGTTGTCTACTTTAAAATACAGCTCGTGCTGTTTTCTCGAGGCCACCGCTAGTGCCTTCTGGTGATTTGTCCTCGGTAATGTTAATATGCAATCTGATATTCTGAAATGTAATGTTCAGTTACCAGTTTGGTCCAACAGTTGCTCCATTTCATAGTACTGTTCTCAAGCATTCTTGGTTTCGTTAATTGTCTTATCTTCTCGTACATGTTCTATTCTGCAATGTCGTCCTGAGCTAACTGTTTTGGTTCATTTGGTCTGCTGTCCATTTAACTGTTTGGTTCAATTTTGCAATTTGATTTTCATTTGTTGTGGGTACAATTTTGTATGTTATGCATGTGAGAAATAAATCAAATTTGGTCGTACTCAATACATATTCTACTGATAGTATGGCAACTCTCAGTTAACCTGATCAAGATCCTCCTTATATGTGTTGCAGGGAAACAATGGGAGACACTATGGTTTACCATCGAGGTTTGCTCATGCATGGTCCTTTCGCTAATAACACATTATTCTGCAGTTGCAGGAATCATTCAAATATTTAGGTTTCCTACAATTTGGTCTTGCACATGTAGGTCCTGCTGTCAGAGGCTTAGACCCACTGTTCGACCTATTTTTCATATCGGGAAATGAGATGTCCATGAATACCAGTCAAGTCAAGAAACTCAGAAAGATTGTTAGGATGAAGAAACTTGCGACAAATAACAGCAAGATCTTTGTTTTCACAATGAAGAAGACATGGTCAACTATAGGATGGTACTAACTCTTTTACCTTGTTTTTTACCCCTTGCACCATTTCAAAATTAATAACAACGATTTATGCATATCTTTGTTTTCAGTACTTTTCAAATCAGTTCACCGATGATTACCTCTCAAACCACCTACATGGTCAAGAGGCGAGGAAGGTATTCATTCAACACCCACGGTACAATATTGAAGTCTTCCTGAACATGATGAAGGTTAGGTGGGCAATTATCCATAGCCACTGGCCTAAAGTTGCAAGGACATTCAACATCACTGAAGGCTCAATATTCACCTTCCGCTTCTGAAGTTTCCCAGATGAGATTCATCTATCTATTTACCGTGTATGATGCTACTTTTCCAAAGGTTTTTGATGTTGCATGTGAAACTTGGTGCTGTTCTGTAATGGCGTAGCTAGCTATATCCCTCTTTGGTGCAACTGAGTGTTGAAGCTATCTGATGTAATTTGATTATGAAATCCTGGTTGCTGTTATACGGATATGAAATATCTTGTGTGTCTTGTAAGAAATGTAAATTTGATTACCACATGGATTATCAATAATAAGCTAATTACCCTGCTTATTCAGGTTTTCTGTTGCAGACGGTTACTCAGACAACACCGTGCGCGATGAACTCAAACAACCCACACGGTTTCTAGAAAGTAGGCGTATTGGATCAACTAACAATCACACACAGTTTCCGGCAGAGAACTGTTTGCGTTAGGCCACCTTGCACAAATGTTTCCACACAAAAAACTGTGTGTGATATACATACGAACGGAAACGTTTTTCTGGGATTCACTGTGTGGGATGTGCATACGAACGGAAACGATTGGGCTTCAATGCCTCGTCTGATCACACACGAGTTTACTTTGCCCCGCGTATTTGGCCGGTGGGCCTATCCCCGATGGTTTCTGGGTCGTATGGGAAGGACTCCCCTATCGCACCCACCCACTTGGTGATGGTTTAAAACCCCGTCACGGAATGGGGGTAAAAACCGTTTGTATAGCACGTCTCTGGACTAGTGTGATCGTTTCCCCTCCGGCAGAGTGCCGGAAAAGGCCTCTAGATTGGATCTCGTGGTTCTGGAACTTGCGGCGTCGGAAAAAGTATTTCATGGACTCCCCTGAGGGTTTGGGGATTTATGGGTATTTATAGAGTCGGAATTAGGACAGACGGAGCTTCAGGGGGGCCCACCACCATCAGAGCGCGCCCTGGTGGGTAGGGGGGCATGCTGCCACGTCTGGTCTTCTCCTGAAGCTTCTAGTGTTCATTATGTCTAGAAAAAAATCTCCAAAAAGTTTTGTGGCATTTGGACTTCGTTTGGTACTGATATTCCGCGAAACCAAAAACAAACAAAAAATAGCAACTGGCATTGCTCACTAGGTTAATAGGTTAGTCCGAAAAAATGATATAAAGTTGCTCGTAAATGTATATAAAACATCCAAGCTTGATACTTTAATAGCATGGAAGAATCAAAATTTATAGATACGTTGGAGACGTATCAACCTACAACTGGGAGGAAAAGAAAAACATAGACCGGGCTGCAAACAAAGTACGAGCCTAGTTGCGAGTCAATGGTGGACTTGCAGTTGGGACAACTACAGAAAATTATGATACAAGTTGTGAGTCGAGGGTGGACTTGCAACTGGGACAACTACACAAAACTAGGATACGAGTTGTGAGTTAATGATGGACTTGCAACTAGGATAACAACAAAACTCTGGGCCCAATTGCGAGTCAACGGTGGACTTGCAACTGGGACAACTACAAAACTACGAGCCCAGTTGCGAGTCAAGGATGAATGTGTAACTAGGATGAAACAAGCTATGTGCCTAGTTGCGAGTAAGAGGGTGGACTTGCGACTGGGACAACTATACAAAACTACGATACCATTTATGAGGAGAGGGTGGACTTACAACTTGGGACAATAACAAACTACAAGCCCAGTTGCGAGTTGAGCGTGGACCTGCAACTAGGATGAAAAACAAAAAAACACATTCCAAGTTACAAGTCGAGGATGGACTTGCTACTGGGACAACTATGATCCCATTTGCAAGTCGAGGGTGGACTTGCAACTGGGACAACTAAGAAATTATGAGGCTAGTTGTGAGTCAAGGGTTGACTTGGAATTGCGATGAAACAAATCATGGAGCCAGTTCCAACTCAAGGGTGGACTTGCAACTATGATGAAAAACAAAAACAGAGGCTCTAGTTGCGAGGCGAGGGTGGGATCGCAACTTGGATAACTATGCACTCAGTTGTGAGTTGAGTCTGGACTTGCAACCGGTACAACTACAAATATAGTAACCTATTTGCGAGTCAAAGATAGACTCACAACCTGGATGAAACAAACTATGGTCCTGGTTGCGGGTCAATGGTGGAGCTACAACAGGAACTAGGAGGAAATGCAAAATATAGGCCAGGTTGCAAGTCAAGGGTGGGCTTGCAACTGAGATGAAACAAACTACGAGCCTATTTGCGAGTCAAGGGGGGACTTGCAACTGCGAAAACTACACAAAACTATGATACGACTTGCGAGTCGAGAGTGGGCTTGCAACCGAGAGAACTACACAAAATTACGCTACGAGTTGTGAGTCGAGGGTGTACTTGCAACTCGTACAACAACAAAAGTATGGGCCCGATTGCGAGTCAACGGTGGACTTTCAGCTGGGGCAACTACGAAACTAAGAGCCCCAGTGTGAGTCAAAGCTGAATGTGCAACTGGGATGAAACAAACTACGAGCCTACTTGCGAGTCAAGGGCGAACTTGTAACCGGGAAAACTACATAAAAGTATGATATTTTTTATGAGTCGAAACCAGTTGCGAGTCGAGTGTGAACTTGCAACTAGGATGAAAACAAAACACATGCCCAATTGCGATCCAAGGGTGGAGCTGCAATTGGGACAACTACGAGCCCATTTACGAACCGAGGGTGGAGTTGCAACTGAGAAAACCACGAGTCGAGGTTGGTCTCTATAAATTCTTCACTAGGCCATGAAAAAAATGCATAATGAAAAGAAACAAGCGAAAAAGAAATGGGCCACGCTCCCCAAACGACGACATATATGGGATCATGTAAAAAGAAACAAGAGAACTAGCCGATAGAAAACAAAATGTGACAAGAGGATAGAGACAAAAAAGAATGAGCTAAGATGGGCACGAGTTTATGCAAACATTAAAACAAGCAAATCGAACAGTTATAAACTTAGATGAGACATCACAAAATCTCATTTAGATGAGATTTAGCAACTCAAAGCAAAACACAAATCTACTTATGCTCTCCTCTAGCTACACAGTTGAACCGAAAATTAACAAAACAGGAAATAAAAAGACACACAAGCCTCCATGAAAAAACTAGAGAAAAAAAAACAGGAAAAATGACCCACTCAAAAAGGTCATATCGGTCTTCACTGCTTCACGAGGGACGAACAAAGAACATGACACAATGACAGAGAGCCTCAGAAGCATGTATATCTAACGTTATATGAGTTAGATGAGATATTGTTAACTCTTATCCAGATGAGAATTAGCAAAATCAATCCGAAACATGACGCCAAATCACGCCGTGAAAACGACCCAACGAAAGATGCACGTGCGAGCAGGCCGGCAAGTAGACACCAGACGCAATACGTGACATGGAACCCGCGCGACCAAACAACGCGCGATCATGATTTACATGACATTTAGACAAAATACACGATAGAGTGAAAATTAAATTTGAAACAAATAAATAAAGAATAAAACAGAAAAAAAATGAAAAGGAGAAAATAGAAAATATAGATAAAAGACAAAAATCTTGAATTTAAAATACTTCATAATTTAAACAAATAATGAAACAGAAAAACAAAAATGGAAAGAAAAACCGACCACAAAAAGAAAAGAATGCAACGCCCATCGAGAAACAGAAAAAGAATACAGCCCATAAGTCGGGTGGGCTATGTGTAAAAAAACATGGACAAGGTGTGTATTGAGGACGGACATGGAACTAAGTTAGACGAGTTCTGTGTCAAAAAATATACATGTGACTAGACTAGATGAACATGTAACTGACCACAATTTCCTTTTGCTTCACTAGGTAACACAAAAGGTTCATTTATCCATTTCTTACTATGGAAAATATATATTCTAACAATGCTTGTGAGTTTGAAAATTTATTCGCAAATTTGTAAATATTCACCTATTTGATTTTCTTGCAATTAAAAAAACATAAATTCAAAACAATACACAAGAATTAAAAAATTAAGTTCAGGAAAGTTAGAAACAGTCACAGATTGAAAAATAATCAAGATTAAAAAAAGTTTAAGTACTGGAAAAATTCATAAATTTAAAAGAAGTTAATAACTTTTAAAAGCCCAAAGCCAAAAAAACAAACAAACAGCAGGGATGAAAAACGAGGGAAAAAGAACGAAGAAAAATATTGGTCCATTTGCATGTTGGAGGTTGACATGGAACTGGGACAAGCAGGTGCGGGCCTCTAGTTATGTGTCGACGATGGACGTGTAACTGAGACAAAAAATGTGTCGGGCCAAGTTGCATGTCGAGGGTGGACGTGCAACTTGCACAAAAAAGGTCACCCCCAAAGTTGCGTGTTAGTGGACTTGCAACTATGACGAAAAATAGGTCGAACCCTTATACATGTTGGTGGTGGAATTGCTACTACCACAAAAGTGTCAGGCTCTCCTTCTTCCCTAATTTCATATCAAGGATGGACTTGCAACTGAAAAAAAATGGGCACAACAACATGTCGGGAGTGGAGTTCCAACTGGGACAAAAATAGTTTCCCCTCCCATAGTTGCGTGTCGATGGTGTACTTGCAACTAGGATAAAAAAAGGCGACCCAACAATTGCATGTCGGGGGAGGATTCACAACTAGAGACAAAAGTTGGTCGCCCCCTAGTTGCCTATGGAGGGTGGACTTGCAACTAGGAAAAAATAGATCTGGTTGCATGTTGAGAGTGGACTTGCAACTTGGAACAACAAAAGGCGGGCCCGCAGTTACATGTCGGGGGTGGAGTTGCAACTGGGATAGAAAAGGGGCAGACCCCCTGTTGCATGTTGGGAGGGTACGAAACTAGGACAAAAAATGGATCGGACCCAGTTGTATATCGAGGATGAACTTGCAACTGGCACATAAAAGGCAAACGAATTGCATGTCAGGAATAGAGTTGCAACTAGGACAAAAAAGACCACTCAATGAAAATCATAAAAATCACAAAATCCCTAGATGAAAATTGGGGAAAGAGTAATAGACAAAATGGATACAGGTCACTAATCGCATCATCACTAACTACCATCTTCTTATCGCGAGGACAAAGATTAAACTCCTAGTCGATTGCCTTCTTCCTGCTCGTGTCGGCTCTACTGGATGACAACCGGACACAGGACGTACGACGAGACAAGAGACACACATGATAGAACAACCCGCTAGCAAGATTTGCACAATATTTAAAGAAAACATGCTCAACGGTCATGAACTTAGATGAGACATTGCTAAATCTGTTTTTAAGAAACACAAATTGGAAAAAAATGGAAACAACAAAATAAAAAAAAATTAAGAATCACGAATTTTGAAAATAAATGAAAAAGAAGAAAAACAAATTTAGTCAAGGTCGGTTGAGCTATAGATCAAGATGGACGACTGGTTCGGGTGAGTTATATGGCAAGGACATACATGGAACTCAGTCGGTTGAATTTCAGATAAACAAAAAAAGACATGTAATTGGGTTGAGTTGCATGTAAAAAATGAACATGGAAAAGGAAATAGAATAAAATATTCACAACAATCCTAGAGCACAAACTAGCGTCCCTTGCGTGTCGAGTGTTTAACTGGAGTGAAATAGAAAAACGAGAAGCACTTATAAGAAAGAAAAGATTTGACACCGCCCACCTTACAAAAATAAGCCTGCATGTTCAAGGCCCTATGCAAAACAGTTAAAAAAAAGGCCTGATGCAAAAGAAGGTCAAGCAACAGCAACACATGACAACGATGCACGACAAGGCCCGGAGTCGCGAATTTTGAAGACAAACAATTGAAGAATGGATGACTTAGATGTGAGATCCTACATTACATCTAGATGTGATATAGCAAATCTAAAGAAAAGAACATGAAAAGGTTCCCGCACATAGGTCTGCCTTTGCTTTGGATATACTAGCACATATGCCCGTGTGTTTCAACGGAAAAAAAATGATATTTTATGCAAGCATAATGTCCCACAGTAGCGGACTCACAATGAAGAACATGCTGCAACGCCACATCCTTCTACAAAATGAACATAAAAAAATACGATGAAATTTAGCCGTGTTCATATTTTATTTGACAGGCATAATCTTCCATTGATTTTATTTAAATAATCCTTACTTTAATTACCATGACGGTGTTCTCTTTAATAGTAGGTATAGATATGTTTGGTGTTCTCGTGACGGTTGTTGGACAGTTGGAAGCCGGAGAAGCACACGGGCAGAGCTGTGGCATTGCTCTTTACTGACGCGGACGTGGCCTCGGGTCGGCCCGGAAGGCACACAGGTCACACGTGAGCAGGCAGGCGGCGTTGCAAGGTAACCATCGTCAGGACGGAGGATGCTACAAGATAGAGCTGTGATTTCACGTGCCGTGAATGTTGTTCAGGCCCTTGGGGGATACGTATTGATCCTGCTGCAGACGGACCGGACGTCGCCCTCTTCTTGCTCTTGTTTTTCCCCCACGTCCGTTGCCGTTGTGAGCTGCTGTGCCGTAACCTTCGCTCGTGAGCTGAGGCTACGAATTTTCCAGAGAGAACACGCCCCAGGCCCCTAGTAGCGATCTTGTTAATTTAAGGAAAGGCCCATGCTAGTGACGAACGTTGTAAGGTTCTAAACCCAAACCCCGACACTAGCTTCGCTTCTGCGTCGCGCCCAGTGCAGTGCATGCTCGCGCTCCTCGATTCAGCTCTGCTTCACGCCGCCGCGTGACATGGTGAGCACGGCGCCCATGCCGCCGCCGCCGCCGCAGCTCAGCCTGGCAGACCTCAGGGCCATGTCGGTGCTTGGCCACGGCGCGAGGGGCGTGGTCTTCCACGTCGTGCCCGTTGTGGCGGCAGCTGCAGGCGGGGGCTGCTCCGCCGACCAACCCATGGCCCTCAAGGCCATGTCCCGCGCTGCCGCGCGCCAAAAGAGCGCCGCGGGCGAGCCAGCACCTGGCGGCGACGGCCTCCGGAGGATCTGGTTCGAGCGCGACGTCCTGCTGGCGGTCCGCCACCCGCTCCTGCCGTCGCTCCGCGGCGTCGTGGCCACCGAAGCCGTCGTCGGCTTCGCCATCGACCGCTGCGCCGGCGGCGACCTTAACTCCCTCCGCCGCCGCCAGGCCGGGCGGGCGTTCTCCGACGCCGCCATCCGTTTCTACGCGGCAGAGCTGGTGCTGGTGCTCGAGCACCTCCACGGCCTTGGTGTCGTGTACCGTGACCTCAAGCCGGACAACGTCCTCATCCAGGGCTCTGGCCACATCATGCTCGTCGACTTCGACCTCTCCACCAGCCTACCCCCTCCGTTGCCACCACCGCCGCCTGACACTAGTTCTCCATCTCCCAGCAGCTCGCTTTCGCCTAATTCCTCACGTCGCTGCAACTGCAAGCGCAAAAACAACAAGACACTGATTTTCGGACACTTCTCCTCTCGACGGGCAGCCTCGCCGGAGTCGTCATCGTCCTCCTCCACCACCTCCAGGGCGGCCTCTCCCGCCTCGTCGTCGTCTTGCTGCTCGTCGCCAGGCGCGCGGACGAATCCGGCGAAGTCGAACTCGTTCGTGGGGACGGAGTACTACGTGGCGCCCGAGGTTGTGGCCGGGAGCGGGCACGGCAAATTTGACAAATTTGACCTATAGACGAAATCAAATCATAGAATGAATTATCCGTAAAACTATTTCACGTGGCTGACCTTTTTGTGTGACGCCTGCCACGAAGGCGCCACACTACACTGTGTAACGCCTCAGAGATAGGCGCTACACGGCCAGCGTCGCACACGTGTGATCAGAAAATTACTAAGTGGTGTGCAGCGCCTGAGAGCTAGGCGCCACACTATACAGTGTAGCGCCTAGCTCCTAGGCGTTGCACTAGTGCAGCGCCTAGCTCCCGGGCGTTGCACTAGTGCAGCGCCTGAGAGCTAGGCGCCACGGGTCAACCGAGTGAAATAATTTCACGGACAGTTCATTCTGTGATTTAATTTCGTATATAGGTCAAATTTGTCAAATTTGCCAGCGGGCACGACTACGCGGTCGATTGGTGGGGCCTCGGGGTGGTGCTCTACGAGATGCTGTACGGGCGCACACCGTTCCGTGGCCGGAGCCGGCGGGAGACGTTCCAACGCGTGCTCACAGTTAGAATACTGATGTGTATTGTACTGTGTATTGTACGAGTGCGTGTAGTTTTCCGTGTCAACACGCACGACCTCCACTCAGTGGCGGCGCCAGGAATTTCTTCCTTGGTATTCATTTGTGCAATTTTATAGCAATATAACAACAAATATACAGCAAGCTAGCAGCAGTATACCAATGGATTGGCAATTCTTTGGTATTCCATGGAAGTCCAGGGAAGACCCCTGGCGCCGCCACTGCCTCCACTCCTCGTCATGGCCTTGCCACGATAGTGATCGTGGGCTCGCCTCCCCTGTATAAGTTCAGCCGAACCCTGTGAATACAAGTGTGTTCGATCTCTTCCTCTCAAACATGGTATCAGATACTTCCCCTTCCGCTGCTATGGACACCAACCCCGTCTCGTCTCCTCGTTCCTCCCACGACGGCGACGGCGTTCTGCACGCCGCCGCCGGCGCTACCCCCGGCGACGGCGTTCTCCACGACGCCATCCTCCCTGATGCCGCGGCAGTTGCCGCCGCCACAGCTGTCGCCCGGTGCCTCTGGCCCTTCGTGCCTTCCCCTCGTCTGTCCTCCAAACGATCGACATCCGCCATCACGTGCCCGTCGTCCTGGATCTCCACGGCGGCAACTACACCCAGTGGCGCCGGTTCTTCAACACCGTCGTCGGCATGTTCGGCGTGCGCGAGCACATCCTCGCCGAGGCTGTTCCTCTCCGCCAGCGCCGTGACCCTGAATGGGACATGATCGATCACTGCATCGTGCACTGGTTGTACGCCACCATCTCGCCGGAGCTCGTCGACGCCGTGATGCAACCGGAAGACACGGCGGCCACCCTCTGGGCCGCGATCGAGAGCGTCTTCCGCGACAACCAGCTCTCGCGTGCGGTCTACCTCGACGCCGAGTACCACGCCGTCGTCCAAGGCGACCTCACCATCATGCAGTACTGCGCCCGCTGATGAAGTCACGTACCTAGGGTAGGGTCACGGACCTGGCCAAAGTACCCTCCCCAAGGACACCTTCAGAAGAAACTGCCGTCCAGTCGACCAAGAGGGATTCCACTCGACAGACTCGAAGGCACTCGACCATGAAGATTCACTCGACCGCCAGAAGATCAAGAGCCACTCTGCATCCGAACGGTCTTTAATTAAATAGCCTTTTTGGTCATGATGACGCTTTATGTAAGACGTTACCAATAACGCCCATCTTTATGTACTTTAAACCCTGCATAACTGAGGGCCGGAGGGGTCTGGCAGACACTATATAAGCCACCCCCTCCTCAGTGTAAAGGGTTCGCACCCCTGTAATTCATACGCATATAATCCAGTCGACCGCCTCCGGACTCCAAGACGTAGGGCTGTTACTTCCTCCGAGAAGGGCCTGAACTCGTACATCCCTTGCGTATACAACTGCTCCATAGCTAGGATCTTGCCTCTCCATACCTACCCCCCATTCTACTGTCAGACTTAGGACCACGATAGTTGGCGCCCACCGTGGGGCAGGTGTCTTAGCGATTTTTGGAGAAGTTGCAATCGTTCCGATTGTTTTCATCATGGTTTCGGGTGGAGTTTTGGTCGAGGGACGCGAGATCCGTCTCGGTGCGCTCACCTTCATCGCCGAGGACTCCGCTTGGCTCCAGGAGGCTCCACTCGACATCGACGCGCTCCCTGTCCGCGGCGTGACGCATTTTCAGGCGTGTGTCTGCGGCGTTCTGCTGCGGCAACCGTCGACTCCGTATCGGACGACTTTTGTGTCATCCTCCCTCCCGGTCTCCCGCCAGCGCAAGCGCACTGGTCGGTCGAGGCTTCAGTGGTGGGTGAGGCACGCTGTGGCTCGCCAGTCGTCCACTACCCAAGTCGCGGCAATTGAGCCCGACGAATCTCTCTACGGCATGTTCAATCTGTCGACTGGCTCCGTAGAGACTGCATCCGAGTGCGATAGCAGTGATCCAGCGGCGGAGGTCCTGATGGTCAACGGGCCTCGTAGCCCTCACGGCTTCCCCCGTGACGACGGGGTGGACGGTGGGGGCGACCCCGCTCAGGCGCATGAGGAGTATCAACCCGAGCCACTTACTTCTCTGCAAAGAGAAGAACTTCGCCGCAGGAACATGGATGCCCTGCATACTCCCATCGCAGGAGAAACTCCCGAGGCGCGAGCCTTGGAAGAGGCGCATTTGGCCAACTTGGCTGAACGCACTCGACTGGAGAACCTCCAGCGAGCTCTTGACGAGCGTGCGCGGCAATGGGTACCCGACTCCAGTCGACGTCAACTCTTTCCGCAGCCGACTCAGGTATATCGAACCCCGATTCAGAATTTAGCAGCTGCAACCCATATAGCAGAGTCAATTCAGCCCTCTTAGTCAGAGGCTGGTAGAGGCTTGATGCAGATCAGAGACTTGCTTAGAGCAGCAGGAGATCAGAATTCAATCGTGTCACAGTCGCGCAACAGGATTCACAGTAGATCTGTCGCTGCGAATACTGTTCAGTCGGCTCACAGCCCAAGGTCACCTCCGAGGCGCGTGGGACGTGAAGGCCAGCGGGATCACTATGATGACCGATTTGATCGTGATGATAGGCGTCGGGTGCCCACTCCTCCCCCGAGAGGAGGGTCTAATGTCCATCGACAGCAAGATGACAAGCGCCAGCTCAGTATTGGGCGGAGAGCTCCGGTTGATCCCAGGGAACCAGGCTTTGACGCGAGATCCATCATCGTGCAGGGTTTGGTCGACCGGAACAGAGCTCACAGAGGTGGCCATGATAGAGATGTGCCCACTAGCAGTTGAGTCCATGTTTCGGGTCCAGAATGCTTTAGCAGAGCCATCAGAGCCGTAGTAATACCCCCCAACTTCAGGTTGGCGACTGGGGTAAGTAAGTTCACCGGAGAGTCCAAACCTGAAACTTGGCTCGAGGACTACCAGGTGGCGGTACAGATTGGTGGCGGTAATGATGAAGTGGCCATGAAGCATTTGCCACTCATGCTAGAGGGTTCGGCCAGGGCATGGTTAAACCAGTTAGCTCCTAGCAGCATTTACACTTGGGAAGATCTTTCCCGAGTGTTCGTCAGGACATTCGAGGGAACTTGCAAACGACCGGCCGAATTAACGGAGTTGCAAGTCTGCGTGCAGAAGTCGAGTGAAATGTTGAGAGATTACATCCAGAGATGGATCACTTTGCATCATACCGTGGAGAATGTGTCGGACCATCAAGCGGTCTGCGCCTTCAAGGATGGCGTCAAGAACAGAGAGTTGATCCTGAAGTTCGGTCGGACCGGAGATATGACCTTGAGTCGAATGATGTAAATCGCCTCAAAGTACGCCAATGGTGAAGAAGAGTACCGACTCCAGAGCGGCAAGTACAAGCCGAGTCAGTCGGAGAAAGGAAACTCCAATCGGAAGCAGAAGCGGAAGGCCGAGCCAGCTGCTCCTGGAGAGGCTCTGGCCGTGACTCAGGGCAAATTCAAAGGAAAGCCCAAAGGATCTTGGAACCCCAAGAAGGTAAAAGATAAAGAAGGAAATGACGTGATGGATCTGCCGTGTCACATCCACACGAAGAAAGACGAAGAGGGTAACTTCATCTACCCTAAGCATACCACTCGCCAGTGTCGGCTCTTGATCCAGCAGTTTCAAGGCAAGCAGCCCAAGGACAAAGAGAAGGAGTCGGACAAGGCCGAGGACAAGGAGGACAGCGATGGAAGTTACCCCCATGTCAATTCCACCCTGATGATTTTTGCTGATGTAGAGAGCAAAAGTCGACTGAAAGTGATCAACCGTGAGGTGAATATGGTCGCCCCGACGACGCCAAGCTATTTGAGATGATCGCAAACTCCCATTACATTCGACCAGTCCAATCACCCCACTCATATTGCCACCCCTGGGAGGCAAGCGCTGGTGGTCGACCCAGTCGTCGAAGGCACTCGGCTGACGAAGGTATCGATGGATGGCGGCAGTGGATTGAATATACTGTATGCAGAAACGCTCAAGGGAATGGACATTCCGATGTCCAGGCTCAGCTCCAGTAACATGAGTTTTCACGGAGTCATTCCTGGAAAGAAGGCTGAGTCACTCGGCCAAATAGCTCTGGATGTAGTGTTCGGCGACTCGAAGCATTTCCGCAAAGAGAAGCTGACTTTTGAAGTCGTAGATTTTCAGAGTGCTTACCACGCTATTTTGGGGAGACCTGCTTATGCACGGTTCATGGCTCGACCGTGTTACGTGTACCTCAAACTGAAGATGCCCGGCCCCAAAGGTGTGATCACTATCACTGGCAATCGGAAGAAAGCAGAAGAGTGTTTTCAGAAAGGCTCGAAAATTGCCGATTCCCAGATAACAATGGTAGAGCTGGAAGGATACAAGAAAAATGCAGATCCGAGTGAGTTGTTGCGGGCCAAGAAGCCTGCCACAGAATCAGCATTTCAGTCGTCTGGAGAGACGAAACCTGTTCACATTCACCGACCGATCCCAACGCAGCTCCGACCCATATTTCCACAACACTCGACTCCAAATAGGAAGAAGCGCTCATCCAGTTCCTCCGTGAGAACTGGGATATCTTCGCATGGAAGCCAGCTGACATGTCGGGTGTTCCCAGGGGGCTGGCTGAGCATCGCCTTAGAGTCGACTCAAAAGCGAAACCTGTTAAAGAACATCTTCGACGGTCCGCCGTTCAGAAGAAAAAAGACATTGGCGAGGAGGTGGCTCGACTCCTTGCAGCAGAGTTTATCCGAGAGATATACCACTCCGAGTGGCTCGCCAATGTCGTCATGGTTCCCAAGAAGGACAACTCACTTCGCATGTGCATTGATTTCAAACATATCAATCGGGCCTGCCCGAAAGATCATTTTCCTCTCCCTCGCATCGACCAAATTGTCGACTTGACCGCGGGGTGCGAGAGATTGTCTTTTTTAGACACCTATTCCGGGTATCATCAGATCCGTCTGTATGGACCTGACGAAATCAAAACAGCTTTCATCACTCCATTCGGGTGCTTCTGCTATATCACCATGCCATTCGGTCTCAAGAATGCCGGAGCCATGTTCATGAGGATGATTCAAAAGTGTCTACTCACTCAAATCAGTCGGAACGTGGAAGCGTACATGGATGATATCGTGGTCAAGTCACGAAAGGGTTCCCACCTGTTGACTGACCTAGCCGAAACATTTGCCAATCTCAGGAGATACGATATCAAGCTTAATACTTCAAAGTGCACACTCGGAGTACTTGGCGGAAAGTTACTCGGTTTTCTCGTTTCAGAATGAGGAATCGATGCTAACCCAGAAAAGGTTGGCACCATACTCCGAATGAAACGCCCTGTGCGCGTGCACGATGTCCAGAAGCTTACTGGATGCTTGGCCGCGTTAAGTTGATTCATCTCTCGCCTCGATGAAAAGGCGTTGCCTCTTTACCGACTGATGAAAAAGGCAGACAAGTTCGAGTGGACTCCAGAAGCTGATGCAGCGTTTGCCGAGCTAAAAGCTCTGCTCTCCACCCAGCCGGTGCTTGCTGCTCCAATCAGTAAAGAGCCTCTGTTGCTTTACATTGCAGCCACAGGACAGGTCGTCAGTACAGTACTTACGGTCGAGCGGGAAGAGGAAGGTAAAACCTTCAAAGTTCAGCGCCCAGTGTATTATCTCTCGGAAGTTTTGACAACATCGAAGCAAAGATATCCTCATTATCAGAAGCTCGTATATGGAATCTACATGACCATGAAGAAGGTTGCTCATTATTTCTCTGACCATGACATTACAGTCGTCTGCGACGCACCATTGTCAGAGATTCTGCACAACAGAGATGCAACTGGTCGAGTGGCTAAATGGGCGATTGAACTTCTTCCCCTTGATATCAAATTTGAGGCAAAGAAAGCCATTAAGTCCCAGGCTATAGCTGATTTCCTTGCCGAGTGGATTGAACAACAGCACCCGACTCAAGTTCACTCGGAGCATTGGACCATGTTCTTTGATGGCTCTAAGATGTTAAATGGTTCTGGTGCTGGGGTTGTTCTGGTTTCCCCCCGAGGAGATAAGCTCAGATATGTGCTCCAGATCCACTTTGATTCCTCCAACAATGAAGCAGAGTATGAAGCACTCTTGTATGGGTTGCGCATGGCCATCTCACTCGGCGTCCGTCACCTTATGGTTTATGGCGACTCAGATTTGGTGGTCAATCAGGTGATGAAGGAGTGGGAAGTTAGAAGCCCAGCCATGACTGGATACTGCAATGCAGTGAGGAAGCTTGAAAAGAAATTCGAAGGGTTGGAGCTCCATCACATACCCCGATTGAAGAATCAAGCGGCTGACGATTTGGCAAAGATAGGTTCCAAGAGAGAAGCCATTCCTAGTGATGTGTTCTTGGAGCATATCCATACTCTGTCAGTCATAGAAGATCCTTTTACTAAAGAAACTCTGCAGCCCAAGAGTATCACAGACCCGACTGAGGTCGAAGTGCCGACAGTGGTCGACCTGATCATGGAAGCTTTGGTGATCACTCCCGATTGGACAGTACCATACATCGGATATATCTTGAGGAAAGAGCTCCCGGAAGACGAAGAAGAGGCTCGGCAGATTGTCCGACGATCTAAAGCCTTTACTGTGATGAGGGGACAGCTATACAGAGAAAGCGTGACTAGAGTCAGTCAGAAATGCATAACACCAGAAGAAGGTCGAATAATTCTGGATGATATCCACTCGGGGACCTGTGGCCATCATGCGTCCTCTCGGACCATCGTGGCCAAAGCATACCGAGCCGGATTTTATTGGCCAAGAGCGAATGAGATGGCAAAGGAGATAGTCAACAAGTGCGAGGGATGTCAATTTTACTCCAATATGTCACACAAGCCCGCATCAGCTTTGAAGACCATACCACTCGTCTGGCCCTTCGCTGTATGGGGGTTGGATATGGTAGGGCCCCTGAGAACAGGCAGAAGTGGTTTTACGCATGTGCTGGTAGCAGTCGACAAGTTCACCAAGTGGATCAAGGCTAAACCCATCAAGAACCTTGATGCCGGTACGGCTGTCAGCTTCATCAGAGAATTGATATTCAGATATGGAGTCCCGCACAGCATCATCACCGACAACGGGTCAAACTTTGATTCAGAGGAATTCAGGGCGTTCTGCACTTCTCAGGGCACACGAGTCGACTATGCTTCAGTCGCTCATCCTCAGTCGAATGGACAAGCAGAGCGGGCCAATGGCTTGATTCTCAAAGGGTTGAAACCCTGACTGATGCGTGATCTCAAGCATGCGGCTGGAGCATGGGTCGACGAACTTCCCTCGGTGCTTTGGGGGTTAAGGACCACGCCTAACCGGTCGACTGGGAGAACTCCGTTCTTCTTGGTCTACGGAGCCGAAGCGGTCTTGCCGAGTGATCTGCTCCACAACGCTCCTCGAGTCGAGCTCTACAATGAACCTGAAGCAGAACAAGCACGACAGGATTCAGTCGACCTCTTGGAGGAAGAAAGGGAGATGGCTCTGATCCGTTCGACCATTTACCAACAAGACTTGCGTCGCTTCCACGCCAAAAACGTGAAGAGTCGAGCCTTCCAGGAAGGAGATTTGGTTCTCCGAGTGCATCAGCAGAAACCCCATAAACTTTCTCCTTCTTGGGAAGGCCCCTTCGTCGTCACCAAGGTTCTCCACAACGGAGCGTACCGTCTTTACAACGTCGAGCACAACATCGACGAGCCCCGAGCCTGGAACACGGATCTTCTCCGCCCCTTTTACACTTAAATCTTCACTCAGATGAGTTGTAATAAAAGTACTTCTGTAGTTTATTTATCAAAGACAAGAGCTTTATAATTTTCCCAGTAATTGTTATTACTTTTGTCCACATAAAGCAATCCCCCAGTGGGTGGCTTGGCTACGAATCTGATTCGCCTAAGTCTGTAAAAAATCCTAACCGAGTGGTGCGCCAGCCTCCCACTCGGGGGCTTAGCTGCGAAATCTGTTTCGCCTAAGATAAACAAAATCCTACCGAGTGGTAAGCCAGCCTTCCACTCAGGGGCTTAGCGGCGAAATCTGTTTCGCCTAAGATAAACAAAATCCTACCGAGTGGTAAGCCAGCCTTCCACTCGGAGGCTTAGCTGCAGTCCAAGTACTCGCCTAAGTTAAACAAAATCCTACCGAGTGGTAAGCCAGCCTTCCACTCGGAGGCTTAGCTGCAGTCCAACTACTCGCCTAAGTTAAACAAAATCCTACCGAGTGGTAAGCCAGCCTTCCACTCAGAGGCTTAGCTGCAGTCCAAGTACTCGCCTAAGTTAAACAAAATCCTACCGAGTGGTAAGCCAGCCTTCCACTCGGAGGCTTAGCTGCAGTCCAAGTACTCGCCTAAGTTAAACAAAATCCTACCGAGTGGTAAGCCAGCCTTTCACTCGGAGGCTTAGCTGCAGTCCAAGTACTCGCCTAAGTTCACGAGGTGCAGATCGACTGCTACCCTCTCCCTCCGAGCTACGCCACAAATACAACATGCGCTCCGCAAGGAGGACGAGGTGCAGGTCGACTGCTACCCTCTCCCTCCGAGCTATGCCACAAATACAACATGCGCTCTGCAAGGAGGACAAGGTGCAGGTCGACTGCTACCCTCTCCTTCAAAGGTACGCCACAGAAATCCTACCGAGTGGAGAGCAGACCTCCCACTCGGGGGCTTAGCTGCAGCCCAGTGCTCGCCTAAGTTTTTGAAAATCCTACCGAGTGGAGAGCAGACCTCCCACTTGGGGGCTTAGCTGCAACCCAGTGTTCGCCTAAGTTTTTGAAAATCCTACCGAATGGAGAGCAGACCTCCCACTCGGGGGCTTAGCTGCAGCCCAGTGCTCGCCTAAGTTTTTGAAAATCCCACCGAGTGGAGAGCAGACCTCCCGCTCGGGGGCTTAGCTGCAGCCCAGTGCTCGCCTAAGTTTTTGAAAATCCTACCAAGTGGAGAGCAGACCTCCCACTCGGGGGCTTAGCTGCGGCCCAGTGCTCGCCTAAGTTTTTTGAAAATCCTACCGAGTGGAGAAGCAGACCTCCCACTCGGGGGCTTAGCTGCGGCCCAGTGCTTGCCTAAGTTTTTTGAAAATCCTACCGAGTGGAGAGCAGACCTCCCACTCGGGGGCTTAGCTGCGGCCCAGTGCTCGCCTAAGTTTTTTGAAAATCCTACCGAGTGGAGAGCAGACCTCCCACTCGGGGGCTTAGCTGCGGCCCAGTGCTCGCCTAAGTTTTTTGAAAATTCTACCGAGTGGAGAGTAGACCTCCCACTCGGGGGCTTAGCTGCAACCCAGTGCTCGTCTAAGCATATTGGGGAACAAGTCGATTGCAATGAGCGCTTCGCTTTAACCTGCAAAAGACACCTCAAACCGAATGCAAACATATCAACGTCGAATCTAGGTTCAGATAAAGCCTAACGGAACCAAAAGTGCTCAGGCGCTAAAGCCTGTTAAGGTTTGTCGGTTACAAAAATCACTCGGCATACCGAGGCAAATTTAAAGTATCGAGCTTAGAAGTTTTTTACCCCTCCTGTGGAGGGCTGGAAGGTGCAACGAACTTGTCCAGGTCGATTCCATCTGCAATCCGAGTGGCAGCGGCGATGAAGGTCTCCATGAAAGATTGGAAGTCATACTTCTTGGTGTTAGCCACCCTGAGGGCCGCTAGCTTGTCCTTGCGCGCATCCTTGCAATGAACGCGGACCAAAGACAGAGCAACATCCGCACCGCACCTGGCAGAAGACTTTTTTCACTCCTGCACTCAACTTGGGACCTCGTTCAGTTGAGTCATCAGGGACTCGAGGTCATTCTGGAGCGTCTCTCTTGGCCAGAGTGTTGCGTCGATGCGGGAAGTTGCGACCTTCAGCCTGGCGAGATAGTCGATGACGGCGGCAACACGAGATTCAAGCCGAAGCACGTTCATGGCGACTTCATCTTTCACGGGAGAATTGATGGGATCCAAGTTTACTTCCAGTCGGCCAGTCTCCTCTTCAAAGTTCTGACAAAATTCTGCAAGCACAACCACCGAGTCAAGACAACAGTCGAATGGGAAGATCACAGTTAAAATGTCTGTTTGATGCAAAAGATAACCTTCAAGCATGAGGAACAACTTTTTGGCGAGTCCACCCAGATAAGCCTCAAGATCATTCTTCTTTCTTGCCAACTCGCTGGCCTTATCATTCAGGGCAATCTTATCGCTTTTCAGTCGACTGACCTCCTGGTTGGCAGCGTCAAGAGCAGCTTTCAGATTGGTGTTTTCTTCTTCAAGCTTGGTGACTGAAGCCAACTTCTCATCTGCGAGCTTGGTCTTCTCTAAAGTTGTTTTCTACATCTCAGCCAATTCAAGGTCTTTCTTCCTCAGAGCATCCTTCACTTTGTCTGCAAAATTACAGTGAGATCAGACTCCGAAACAAACGAGAAGCAAAGGCAGTCGTCAAGGGCCTCACCAAACATACCTTTAGCTTCCTCCTTCGCTTTCGCTAAGTTCTCCTGGGCCAGTTTCAGATCAAGCTCGAGCTGGATGTGCTTGTTCTCCATCTCAGTATAGCGAGCCGCAAGGTCGCAAGATTTCTACAAAAAACCAGTCGACAGATGTCAAAGACAATTCACTTCCGAGTGACTAAGGAAAAATTATAACGTTTTCTAAGACTACGGCCGAACACAAACGTTCAACCATAGTCTCGGGGACTACACCCAGTGGGTGCACTCAGCGTGCCCCCACTAGTTTTACCAGCTAGAGTCAACCAGTCGACCCAAAAAAACAGGAGGTGTTCTTCAGACTATAGTCGACTGCCAGCAGTCGACCATAGCCTCAGGGGCTACACCCAGTGGGTGCACTCAGCGTGCCCCCACCGGTCTATGAACCCATTCGACCTAGTCGAGTAAAAAATAAACTTAAGACATAAAGACTATAGTCGACTGCCAGCAGTCGACCATAGCCTTGGGGACTACACCCAGTGGGTGCACTCAGCGTGCCCCCACTAACTTGGAATTTCAATCGACACACCTAGTGGGTGTAGGACAAACCCTAGGAATTTCAGAAAGAATGATTTTTCAGATATCATATCCTAACAGAACAGGCAGTGACCGACTGACCTGAACATTACTCTGAAGAGCCGAACTGGCGTCATAGGCTGCTTGGCTGGCTTCTCGGATCGCCTTCACTTGCTCCATCATGACCCCCGCCTGGCGTATTGCTTCTTTAGCAGCGCTAGCTTGGTCTTCTGGGACGTGGTGGGTTGAGAAAAGTGAAGGTTGTGCAGCACTCGACGATGAAGGGCGAGCACTCATCAACGGCACCGCAAAGGACATGGAAGGCCGAGTGACATTGTCTCCCTCCACGGTCAACGTCTCGGGTGCTGGCACATCCTGAGTCACCTTGCCAGCAAACGCTTTCCTGCTCCTCCTCTGCCTCAGGGGCTCCTCCTCGTCATCATCAAGAAGGTCAATAACGACATTAGACGAAGCTGCAGAAACAAATCAAAATTAGAAACAAGAAGTCAATCGACTAAGGACAGAACTACCGGAGTCATACCAGGTCTTGAAGTAACAACATCCTCCATCTCGTGGTCTTCGGCCCTGGCCGAGGTATCAGAAGTAGCAGCGCTGCAGTCCCATAAGTCAGTCAGTTGGCTCATGGGTCGACCAAGAACAAGTTCATGAAACAGGAAAGCTCAAGTTGCAACATTACCCTGAGATTGTGGGGATCACCATCTTCATCTTCGGCAAGACTTTTGCCGGCTTCGGCGGCACCACTCGAGACTGCTTCAGAGCTTTCTCAGTCAGTGCCGAAGAAGTAGTTCGTGGGCGCTTGGTCGATTGGGTGACGGTTGTGACCCCCTTGCCGCGCTCGACCGCGGGATCATGGGCAAGCTTGGAACGTCTCTCCGAGCGGGGAGGTACAACTTCCTCCTCCTCCTCCTCCTCCTCTTCCTCCTCGCCAGAGTCTTCACCATCGTCATCGTCGTCAGCATTCGATTCCCACTCCTCCGGGCTTTCACCCCCACTTCCCTCCTCCTCTTCAGTCGGCGTTTGCGCTCCATTGGGCATTGAGTACAACTCAGTGGTAGCCTGACAGACAACAAAACAAAACAAAGGTCAGTCGACCGATTCACACCAAAGCAGAATGAATGAAACAAGATTGCAATCAGAGATAAGCGGTCATACCGTGTCCGGTGTGTAGGAATGGTCGAGTGGTGGGATCCTCCTAGCCCCCCGTGGGTTGTCCTTATTCCCTGTGATAGCAGCCACCCACCTCTCCAGTGTGGCGTCGTCGACTGCCTTTGGATGGACCCGAGTGGTGTCTTCAGTTCCATAGTACAGCCACATCGGATGGCCTCGGTACTGAAGCGGTTGGATACGCCGTCTCAGGAAGACCTCCAGAAGATCCATACCCGTCACTCCGTCTCTAACAAGCTGGACCACGCGCTCCATCAACATTCTTACTTGAGGTTTCTCTTCAGGATGCACCTTCAGAGAAGAGGGTTTGTTCACTCGGTCCATGGAGAACGGAGGGAGACCGGTCGACTGCCCCGGCGTCGACTCGTCTCGGCAGTAGAACCAAGTCGACTGCCACCCTCTAACCAACTCAGGAAGGGTCATGGCCGGGAAAGTGCTCTTACTCCTCATCTGAATCCCTAAACCCCCGCACATCTGGATAACCCTAGTCCTATCATCGTCAGGACTCGCCTTTTTCACTGTCTGTGAGCGACAAGTGAATATGTGCTTGAAGAGACCCCAGTGTGGTTGACAACCCAGGAAGTTCTCGCAGATAGACACGAAAGCAGCAAGATAGGCGATGGAATTGGGGGTGAAATGGTAGAGTTGCGCCCCAAAAAAGTTCAGAAACCCTCGGAAGAAAACACTCGGCGGCAGAGAAAACCCTCGATCTACATGGGTGGCCAGGAGAACGCACTCACCCTCCTGTGGCTGCGGTTGCCACTCGGACCCTGGGAGCCTGGCCGACCCATGGGGGATCAGACCCTTGTTGGCCAGATCATTGAGATCCGCCTCGGTGATGGTCGAGCGGATCCAATCCCCTTGGACCCAACCTTGCGGCAGGCGAGACCTCGATGAAGATCCGCCCCAACTGGACGGTCTCCCCTTCGCCTTCCCCGTCGTCGTCGCCTTCTTCGTGCACTCTAAACCCGCCGTCTTCTCCTTCACCATGGTCGCCGGCGAGGCACGTGAGGAGTGGGTGGGCGGAGGCGAGAACAGGCAGAGCGGGCGGAGACGAAGAGGGCGGAGAAGAAGAATGAGAAGGCACTTGTCACGTCCTAGCTAGCCATGCATTAGAGTGTTGCATCATGTTTCCTCTTTCATCAGAAACTTGAAATGGGGATCTGTGAAACCCTCAGAATCATTTTTTGAAAATGATCCAAATAAAAATTTCTCCAAAAAGGTCCAAGAAAATGCTCATGTTGCTCTCTGAAAATATTGGACAGAGATAAAAATCAAACCAATATTTTTAAGAGCTCATAGGTATTTATTTTGGGCATTTGGAATTAATGCATAAATATTTGCATTGGAAATATATTAATTATATATATTAATATATGTCCAATATTATGCCATTTATAAAGGAGCTCTGAAATAATATATCTAACTCCTGCAAAAATTGGCATAAGGAAATAAAATGATTTAATATTTTATTTAAATCAAAACAAATGTCAGAAATTAGAAAACAGAAAAAAAATAAAAGGGAGAAGCTTACCTGGGCTCCTCCCTGTGCAGCCTAGCCAGCAGCCGGCCCAGCCCACCTCCCTCCTCTGTCGTCTTCGTCCCGACAGAGGGAGGGGAGTGTGGTCGGCGCGCGCGCGCGCCACCGCGCCACACCACCTCTCTCCCTGCCTGCCTGCCCTCCCCTCCTCGCCTCGATGCCCTGGACGACGCCACGCCTCCCCCCTGCTCTCTCTCACTCTCCCTCGGCTCTTCCCTCCTCTCCCTCGCTCTCTCTCTCACACGGCCGAACACCACCGTCGCCGCCGTTCGCCACAGCAGCCGTCTCCGGCCACCCCTCGCTCCCCCGACTAGCTCAGAAGCTCCGCCACGACCCCCTCTTCCTCCCCACCGCTCCACAGCTCCCCGGAAGCCCTGCATCGCCGCCACATCGCCGTTCCCCTCTTCGGGCTCCGACCATCGTCGCCGTCGAATTCGTCATCTCCAGCGCGTCCCCGAGCCTGCTAACCATCCCTGCAGCTCCGCGGTGAGCCCCCAGATCGTTTCCCCCTTCTCCCCTGGTCTCTCCCGACCTCTAGGCCCTAGCCCCACCTTGGCCGAGAGCTCCACGCCGCCGGCGATGTCGCCGTCGTGGCCACGGTCACCGTAGCACCCAACCGAGCACACTATCATGCTCCACACCTCACTAGGATCACGCAGCACACACTAACGCCTCCCCAAACCCCCTGCAACATCGATCCCGACCGCACCCGAACTCCGGCGGCCGCAGCCGAGCTCGCCGCCGTCGAATCCGGCCACCCCAGGCCCAGCCACGGCCACCGTTCGACGCGCGGGAGCAAGGGCTCTCCAACGAGCCCAAGCACGGCCTTGCCCGTGCCCTGTAGCGCGATCCCGCGTCGCGCCGCCATCTCGGGCCTCGCCGGCGTCACATCGCCGGTGGGTTTGACCCACTTTGACCACGGCAGGACACCCCCTGAGTCCCTGACAGGTGGGCCCAGCCCTGTAGCTAATTAGGATTAGTGCTAACCACTGTTAGTTAACCCCTGACACTGACCAGTGGGCCCCAGTGCCACTAATCCCTAATTAGGATTAATTTAAACCTGTTAAACCCCCCTGTCACTGACGTGTGGCCCCCACACGTCAGGTTTGACTCCAGACTGCCGCAGTTGACCACTGACGTCATGCTGACGTCATGCTGGCGCAATAATTATAATTTCTGGATTTAATTTAAATCAGGAAATTCCAGAATATTATTTAAACTTCAAAAATTCATAACTTTTATTCTGTAACTCCAAATTGGACAAATTATATATGAAAAATGATCAGAAAAATCCAATCTATCCATCTGTACTATTTTCATGCATGATCAAACAAGTTAAATTGATGTTTCAAGCAGAACAAGGAAAAGCACTTTAAGAGGCCATGTTTGAGTTTGAAATTTGAATCTTTGATTCAAATTTGTTCAAACCCTTCTGGTTTTAGTTGCATTAGTCCAACACACTCATATTGCCATGTTTCATGCATGCATCATATTGTTGCACATTGTTTGGTGATGGTTGTGTATCGGTGTCCTTGCGACAGGTTCTGCCTCCGAGGAGTACCGTGATTACCCTAACGAAGAATCATATCCGTGCATCGAACCATCAGGCAAGCAACCAACCATTTGATCATATCGATACAATCCCATGTTCTCGCTCCTGCTCTCTTTTACTGCATTAAGACAACGCGTTTCAAACTGCTGTGTGCTACGGTAGTTGAACCCATTTCCTCTGCATGACCTGTCATTGCCACAGTAACTAGATGAAACCCACTAGCATGTGTAGGAGTTGATTGAGCCATATGTATGTGTTGTTCCTACCTTGCTATGCCTGCTATGCTTAGAGTCGTGTCAGGTCTGGTTCATCTGGGTGATGGGCTAGAGTGAAATGATTATGTCAGTAATGAGAGTGGTGTGGTGAACACGATTTGGTAAAGGTATCGATGAGAGGCCATGTAGGAGTACATGGTGGGTTGTTTCATTGAAGCCGACCTTAAGCACTGAGATCTGTATGTGTGATTTAAGATACAGCTACTACCATGCATTGGGCCCTGAAATATGACCCCGCTCGACTTCTTATTCACCCTAGCCCTCTGTCCAGGAGTTGCACGTAGTTTCTGGTGTTTGTAGCCTACTGGAGGCCGTGGACAGCGCTAACCGTAGGGGTGGGCTGTGATGCGGTAGGTACGTGGCACGGTGTACCGTATACCCATTAGGTATCTCGGGAACCCTGTTCACATCGTTCGGGGCCGTATGGGAAACCTCGGCCGGACTCCCTGCGGATGGAACCTGAATAGGCGATAAACCTGGACTAGAGGCTTAAGTGTTTAGGTAGGTCGTGGTCTACACCCACATCGGCTTTCGCTTGAAGTCTGCCGAGCACATGTCGTGTGCAGACGCTAAGTGGTGGAAACATGTATGAAGAAGTACACCCCTGCAGGGTTATCATAATCTATTCGAATAGCCGCGTCCGCGGTAAAGGACTACTTGGTTGCCTATACAGTTCATAGACAAGTAAATGGAAACTACTAAAAGCCTCAAGATAAGTGTGAGTGCCGAGGATGGCTCTTCCGTAGGAAGACGGAGGTGGATCCTCGGTAGTGTATTGAAGTGGTGAGTAGTGGACTCGTGTGCGCAAAACCATTTCAAGTTGGAGTATCGTAGGATAGTCTAGCCAAGAGTCAAAGCTGGCTTGCTGCAATAACTCCACCAACCCTTCTTGATAATATGCATGTATGTAGGATCTGATGTAAGTCTTGCTGAGTACCTTTGTACTCATGTTGCTATAATCTACATTTTTACAGAAGACGCTGCAACCCCTTCTGATGGGTTCTATGTAGACGTTGACATCAACGAGTAGGCTAAAGACCCAGGTGGTGACCCTGAGCTTGTGATGGACCACGTAGTATAGCTAGGCTTTCCAAGCCTCTTTTATTTTACTAGTTGTCTGTACTCAGACAATGTACTTCCGCTGCTGGTTTGTATGACTGTATGACTTGTATGTTGGGTCGTGAGACCCGTACCTTTGTGTATGATATGTATGGCTCCCTGAGCCTTAAATAAAGTACTTGTGTCGTAGAGTCATGTTGTGATGCTTCGTTGTATTTGCACATATCGAGCATATTGTGTGTATGATTGAAATGCTTGGTATGTGTGGGATCTGACTATCTAGTTGTTTATCTTTAGTAGCCTCTCTTACCGGGAAATGTCTCCTAGTGTTACCGCTGAGCCATGGTAGCTTGCTACTGCTCTGGAACACTTAGGCTGGCCGGCATGTGTCCTTCTTCGTTCCTGTGTCTGTCCCTTCGGGGAAATGTCACGCTTTGAGTACCGGAGTCCTGTTAGCCCGCTACAGCCCGGTTTACCGGAGTCCTGCTAGCCCAGTGCTACAGCCCGGACCCACTTGCTGATGACCGACACGTTCGAAGCTGGGTCATGGATGCCTGTCCCTGTAAGTCTGTGCCTCTTTGGGTTTACGACTAGTCATGTCAGCCCGGGCTCCTTATCATATGGATGCTAGCGACACTATCATATACGTGAGCCAAAAGGCGCAAACGGTCCCGGGCAAAGGTAAGGCGACACCCGTGGGAATACCGTGCGTGAGGCCGCAAAGTGATATGAGGTGTTACCGGCTAGATCGATGTGACATCGAGTCGGGGTCCTGACAGCGTTGGCATCAGAGCCGGACTGCCTGTAGGTTCTCCAAGCCAAACTGGTCGATGTTGAGTCTAGAAATTCTTTAGTTATATGTAGGGGAATTGTTTGTGGGTTGGAACGTAAGGCTCTTTTTACTCCTTTATCTTATGACATTCTGATCTGAGTCATTCCATTCTTCCACCGGGGGTTAAGGAATTAGGATCTGTTCTCTCTATCAGGATCACGAGTTACTAATCAGTAGTACCTTATAAGTTGATGGATTCAAGCCTAGTTCAGTTTTACTACCACATGATGTTGTTAGAATGGATTCAGAACTTTGATATGATGATGTTGAGTGTGTACGAAATCCTTTGTCAAATGTCTCAAAATCCTTTTTGAGCATTTACAGCTGTTATGCTGCCGAAATTTTGCTAGAAATTCTAATGCCCTTGCATTATGATTGTGCTTTCAGATGGCCACTCGCGACCTCAATCAAGTGGTTCGCCTGACTCGATGCCTAGATGTACCCGGCCATACTGCCAAGTTGGTCAGGGTAATGACTGAGGCTGGATACCGTTGGTATCCTGAGTACACGGTCGAAGAGCAATTCCGAGACTTTAATCAAAGCCAGTATCTCTGCACTGTCAGGATATTTCCATCTTATCCTGGATCCACCGAGCCTCTTCACTGCTCCTATGGACTCGGGGTTACTATTGAGATGGCTGTGCAGGACGCCGCCTACTCTATGATGACCATTATGCGAGTCAGATCTGGTTTATTTCGGGACTCTGATTTCCGGTATATGCCAGGATCACTTCCGGGAGCACAAGGGTATCTCCAGGCTATTTATGCTGACCCCACTCAGGAGGATTCACGGACTCGCACCACTGCTGAGATGCTCGAGGATAAGGACCGTGAAAATCGGGCCTTAAGGTTAGAGCTCTTCAATACCCGTGCTGACCACTGGGCCACTTTGACTCGGTTCGCACCGGCGGTGCAAGCTGGATATTCAGATATGCGCGATCTCTATCCTGTGAGATCTGCTCTGCCGGACGTGATGGTTTGGCGTGATGTAGGAGGCATCACCCCACCTCGCGGTCCCCGCAGGCCACCGTCTGTTGGTCCAAGGCCTCATCCTAGCCCCTATGGTCCACAAGCTCCGCGAGACCGTCTGTTTCCGGATGATCATGTTGAACTTCCAGGCTATGGAGGCGACTTCTATGAGGACTACTACGGATCGGTCTGAGTTAGTGGTAGTATCACTAGTTCGCACTAGCTGTGTCTTCTATCGTCCCGCGTGACTCGTGGGATATGACCTAGTTTGTACTCTTTCCGGAGGTGTAGAAAAATAATGTATAGGAGCTTGGGATGCCTCCGATGAGATGTAATCCTCTTTTCACCGTATTAGTACTTTGTTTGGTCTTGTACTAAACCCTGTATGGTGTGTATGGCGATGGAATAAAAGAAGCAGTTACTGTATCTACCATGTCATACGGATGATCATCTTGCATTCCGAGTTATTCCTTACATTATGTATCATATGTCGGAATTTTATCATCCTGACTACATCATTGTCTTGTTTACCTAGGATGGTCAACACGCGCACTAACCCTGCTCCTCAAGAGCAGGCCGAAGGCAGTGAAGTCAGGGATGCAAATCTGCCTCATCCTTCTTCACTAGCCGAGGTTATGATGGAAGCTAAGAGAAACAAGCGGGAGACCAACCGTTTGTTGGAGCGTATTGAACAGAACACAGCACACCATCAGAGGACTAACGTGGTGTCACTCAGTGATTTTATCAAATTACATCCACCCACGTTCCACCACTCCGTCGAGCCTCTCGACGCTGATGACTGGCTTCGCAGTATCTCTCACAAACCGCGTTCCGCGCTGGTAGCGGAGGCTGACAAGGTCACCTTTGCTGCATATCATCTTGAAGGCCCCGCCAGTCTATGGTGGGAGAATTATGGAGCTATGCGCCCAGCAGACCATGTCACTACTTGGGCTGAATTCAGCGAGGCTTTCCGTGAACATCACATTCCGGAGGGTCTCATGGACCGTAAACGTGAGGAATTCTACAATTTCACCCAAGGCCGACTTTCTGTGGATGTTTATAGCAGGGAGTTTGGTAATCTCGCACGATATGCAACCGAGGAAGTTTCTACTGACGCCAAGAAGCAAGCAAGGTTCCGTAAGGGACTTAGTCCTGAGCTTCGCCGCGACCTCCGTCTGCATGAGTGCACATCTTTTCAGAAACTTGTCAATAAAGCCATCAGTGCTGAAACTGGTCAGACTGACTATGACGCAACACGCAAGCATGGCCGTGATATGGGTTCCTCATCCGGTGCTGGTCCTCAGAAGCGCCGCGTGTGGGTACCCAACACCGCCCTGCCACCCAGGTTCACACCAAGGCCATCTTTCCAGGCGCCTCGCCCTGTTCAACAGTCTGCACCGGCCAAGCCCTATGGGGGTCCATCTAACAATGCTCCTCCACGTACCAGTTCCGTGACTTGTTTCAAGTGTGGGGAATCTGGTCACTATATGCGTGAGTGTCCCCAGACCAACCCCAATCAATCTGCCAAAGCTGTTGGCCGTGGCAAGCCGACAGGGAAAGTGTTTCATGCTAAACCGGTCACCGCTTCACGTGGCCATGTCAACTGTATCTCTGCCGAAGAAGCTCAAGAGGATCCCAACATCGTTCTCGGTATGCTCCTTGTTAATTGCCACCCGGCATCTATTCTTTTCGATACAGGAGCCTCTCATTCTTTTATATCCGAAAATTATGCTCGTTTGCATAACGTTGCATTCTGTGACATGCCAACCTCTATGGTAATTCAAACTCCGGGATCCAAATGGCAAACTTCTAGAGTAAGCCATGGAAACGAAATCCAAGTCGACAGACTTGTTTTTCTCGCATCTTTGATAGCCCTTAAATCTTCAGATATTAATATCATTCTGGGTATGGACTGGATGTCAGCTCATCATGCCCAAATTGATTGCTTCTCTAGGACTGTTCAACTTACCCATCCTTCGGGGAAGATAGTCAATGTCTTGACCCGAATAGCCAAGCGACAATTATATTCTCTTAACGCCAGCCCCTTGCCAGACCTTGAGGACATTCCGGTAGTCCGTGATTTCCCGGATGTCTTTCCAGAGGAATTGCCAGGTGTTCCACCTGACAGGGATGTTGAGTTCGTAATCGACCTCATCCCCGGAACCGTTCCGATTGCTAGAAGACCTTATAAGATGGCACCACTAGAACTAGCCGAGCTTAAGAAACAACTCGATGAATCCTTGAAAAAGGGTTTCATCCGCCCTAGTTCATCTCCGTGGGCTTGCCCCGTCCTATTCGTCAAGAAGAAGGATGGTACGGACCGGATGGTTGTAGATTACCGACCCGTCAATTTGGTCACAATCAAGAACAAATATCCACTTCCCAGGATCAACGATCTGTATGATCAGCTCGCTGGATCCTCAGTCTTCTCCAAGATGGATTTGAGGTTGGGCTACCATCAAATCAAGATCAGAAACGGGGACATTCCTAAAACGGCCTTTGTTACTCGTTATGGCCAATACGAGTACACCGTCATGTCCTTCGGTCTAACCAACGCTCCAGCCACCTTTTCTCGGTTAATGAACTCAATCTTCATGGAGTATCTGGATAAATTCGTCGTAGTTTACCTCGATGATATACTCATCTACTCCAAGAACGAGGAAGAACATGCTGAACATTTGAGGCTAGTGTTGAAGAAACTTCGAGAGCATCGCCTTTATGCCAAATTTTCTAAATGTGAATTCTGGTTGTCAGAAGTGACCTATCTAGGTCATGTAATATCTGGTAAAGGTATTGCTGTTAATCCTGAGCGAGTTCAAGCCGTCCTTAATTGGACTCCACCTGAATCGGTCAAGCAAGTTCGGAGTTTTCTAGGCTTAGCGAGCTATTGTCGTCTCTTTGTCGAGAACTTCTCCAAAGTTGCTAAACCCCTAACCGAACTCCTCAAGAAAGATAAGAAGTTCGAATGGACTCCACAATGTGAGCACAGCTTTCAGGAACTGAAAAGACGCCTGACCTCTGCTCCCGTACTGGTACCGCCAGACTTTTCCAAGGACTTTGTTATCTACTGCGACGCCTCGCGACAAGGACTAGGTTGCATTCTTATGCAAGATCGACACGTAATTGCTTACGCTTCATGGCAATTGCACCCACATGAGGAGAATTATCCTACTCATGATCTAGAGCTTGCAGCCGTAGTCTATGCACTTAAGACCTGGCGACATTACCTCCTCGGTAATCGTTGCGAAATATTCACTGATCACCAAAGTCTGAAGTACATTTTCACCCAACCGGATTTGAATCTCAGGCAGAGACGTTGGGTTGAATTGATCACAGACTTCGACTTAGGAATAACTTACACCCCAGGGAAAGCCAACGTCATGGCTGATGCGCTAAGTCGTAAATCTTATTGTAACAACTTGATGTTACAACAAAGTCAACCGCTCCTCCATGAGGAATTTCGGAAGCTTAACCTTCACATTGTACCTCAAGGTTTTCTTTCCACCTTGGTAGCAAAACCTACTCTTACGGATCAAATCATCGCTGCCCAAAGGCGAGATAAGGGAATATCTAAAATCAAAGAGAACATTGCTAGCGGAGGTGCTAGTTGTTTCTCCACAAATGATCATGGTGTTGTGTACTTTGAGAACCGTCTAGTGGTTCCCAAGAACCAGCATCTACGGCAATTGATCCTTAAGGAAGCTCATGAATCTCCTCTCACCATTCATCCTGGTAGTACTAAGATGTATCAGGACCTACGCCAGAGGTTCTGGTGGACTAGGATGAAGAGAGAAATTGCTCAGTATATTGCAAATTGCGACGTCTGTCGTCGTGTAAAAGCAGAGCACCAACGGCCTGCTGGCACCCTTCAACCCTTAGCTATTCCTGAATGGAAATGGGATAAAATTGGTATGGATTTCATTACCGGTTTTCCCAGGACCAAGAGAGGGAATAATGCTATTTTCGTCGTGGTCGATCGTCTTTCCAAAGTAGCCCATTTCTTACCTGTTCGCGAGAGTATAACCGCTAGTCAGCTGGCAGATTTGTACATCTCCCGAATAGTGTCTCTCCATGGTATTCCTTTGGAAATTAACTCGGATCAAGGAAGTCTTTTCACCTCTCGATTTTGGGAAAGTTTCCAAAATGCTATGGGGACTCGTCTCTCCTTTAGCACCGCCTTCCACCCTCAGTCGAGTGGTCAAGTGGAACGCGTCAACCAGATTCTAGAAGACATGCTTCGAGCCTCTGTTATCTCATTCGGAATGGACTGGGAGAAGTGCCTTCCATTTGCCGAATTCGCTTACAACAACAGCTATCAATCTAGCTTGGGTAAAGCCCCTTTTGAAGTTCTCTATGGACGACGGTGTCGAACACCCCTTAACTGGTCAGAGACCGGGGAAAGACAATTCTTTGGCCCGGATATGATTCAGGAAGCAGAAGAACAAGTTCGCATCGTTCGTGAAAAGTTGAAAACAGCCCAATCTCGTCAAAAGAGTCAATATGACCGAAAACATAAGGCTATGACTTTCGAGGTTGACGAGAAGGCTTATCTTCGGGTCACCCCTCTGAAGGGAACCCATCGTTTCGGTATCAAAGGCAAATTGGCTCCTCGTTACATTGGACCTTTTCGCATTCTCGCCAAACGAGGAGAAGTTGCCTACCAGTTGGAACTACCTCCGCACCTCTCCAGAGTCCATGATGTCTTTCACGTTTCTCAACTCAGGCGTTGCTTCTCGGATCCTATCCGTGAAGTGGACCATGAAACGCTTGATCTTCAGGATAATCTTACATATCGAGAGTACCCCATTCGTATCCTCGATCAAGCCGAACGTACCACCCGACGTCATAATATCAAGTTTCTCAAGGTTCAATGGTCGCACCATTCTGAGGATGAAGCAACTTGGGAAAGGGAGGATCGTCTTCGACTCGAGTATCCCGCCTTCTTCCCGGAGGAACCCAAATCTCGGGACGAGATTCTTTTGAGTGGGGGTGAGTTGTCACGTCCTAGCTAGCCATGCATTAGAGTGTTGCATCATGTTTCCTCTTTCATCAGAAACTTGAAATGGGGATCTGTGAAACCCTCAGAATCATTTTTTGAAAATGATCCAAATAAAAATTTCTCCAAAAAGGTCCAAGAAAATGCTCATGTTGCTCTCTGAAAATATTGGACAGAGATAAAAATCAAACCAATATTTTTAAGAGCTCATAGGTATTTATTTTGGGCATTTGGAACTAATGCATAAATATTTGCATTGGAAATATATTAATTATATATATTAATATATGTCCAATATTATGCCATTTATAAAGGAGCTCTGAAATAATATATCTAGCTCCTGCAAAAATTGGCATAAGGAAATAAAATGATTTAATATTTTATTTAAATCAAAACAAATGTCAGAAATTAGAAAACAGAAAAAAAATAAAAGGGAGAAGCTTACCTGGGCTCCTCCCTGTGCAGCCCAGCCAGCTGGCCGGCCCAGCCAGCAGCCGGCCCAGCCCACCTCCCTCCTCTGTCGTCTTCGTCCCGACAGAGGGAGGGGAGTGTGGCCGGCGCGCGCGCGCGCCACCGCGCCACGCCACCTCTCTCCCTGCCTGCCTGCCCTCCCCTCCTCGCCTCGATGCCCTGGACGACGCCACGCCTCCCCCCTGCTCTCTCTCACTCTCCCCCGGCTCTTCCCTCCTCTCCCTCGCTCTCTCTCTCACATGGCCGAACACCACCATCGCCGCCGTTCGCCACAGCAGCCGTCTCCGGCCACCCCTCGCTCCCCCGACTAGCTCAGAAGCTCCGCCACGACCCCCTCTTCCTCCCCACCGCTCCACAGCTCCCCGGAAGCCCTGCATCGCCGCCACGTCGCCGTTCCCCTCTTCGGGCTCCGACCATCGTCGCCGTCGAATTCGTCGTCTCCAGCGCGTCCCCGAGCCCGCTAACCATCCCTGCAGCTCCGCGGTGAGCCCCCGGATCGTTTCCCCCTTCTCCCCTGGTCTCTCCCGACCTCTAGGCCCTAGCCCCACCTTGGCCGAGAGCTCCACGCCGCCGGCGATGTCGCCGTCGTGGCCACGGTCACCGTAGCACCCAACCGAGCACACTATCGTGCTCCACACCTCACTAGGATCACGCATCACACACTAACGCCTCCCCAAACCCCCTGCAACATCGATCCCGACCGCACCCGAACTCCGGCGGCCGCAGCCGAGCTCGCCGCCGTCGAATCCGGCCACCCCAGGCCCAGCCACGGCCACCGTTCGACGCACGGGAGCAAGGGCTCTCCAACGAGCCCAAGCACGGCCTTGCCCGTGCCCTGTAGCGCGATCCCGCGTCGCGCCGCCGTCTCGGGCCTCGCCGTCGTCACGTCGCCGGTGGGTTTGACCCACTTTGACCACGGCAGGACACCCCCTGAGTCCCTGACAGGTGGGCCCAGCCCTGTAGCTAATTAGGATTAGTGCTAACCACTGTTAGTTAACCCCTGACACTGACCAGTGGGCCCCAGTGCCACTAATCCCTAATTAGGATTAATTTAAACCTGTTAAACCCCCCCTGTCACTGACGTGTGGCCCCCACACGTCAGGTTTGACTCCAGACTGCCGCAGTTGACCACTGACGTCATGCTGACGTCATGCTGGCGCAATAATTATAATTTCTGGATTTAATTTAAATCAGGAAATTCCAGAATATTATTTAAACTTCAAAAATTCATAACTTTTATTCTGTAACTCCAAATTGGACAAATTATATATGAAAAATGATTAGAAAAATCCAATCTATCCATCTGTACTATTTTCATGCATGATCAAACAATTTAAATTGATGTTTCAAGCAGAACAAGGAAAAGCACTTTAAGAGGCCATGTTTGAGTTTGAAATTTGAATCTTTGATTCAAATTTGTTCAAACCCTTCTGGTTTTAGTTGCATTAGTCCAACACACTCATATTGCTATGTTTCATGCATGCATCATATTGTTGCACATTGTTTGGTGATGGTTGTGTATCGGTGTCCTTGCGACAGGTTCTGCCTCCGAGGAGTACCGTGATTACCCTAACGAAGAATCATATCCGTGCATCGAACCATCAGGCAAGCAACCAACCATTTGATCATATCGATACAATCCCATGTTCTCGCTCCTGCTCTCTTTTACTGCATTAAGACAACGCGTTTCAAACTATTGTGTGCTACGGTAGTTGAACCCATTTCCTCTGCATGACCTGTCATTGCCACAGTAACTAGATGAAACCCACTAGCATGTGTAGGAGTTGATTGAGCCATATGTATGTGTTGTTCCTACCTTGCTATGCCTGCTATGCTTAGAGTCGTGTCAGGTCTGGTTCATCTGGGTGATGGGCTAGAGTGAAATGATTATGTCAGTAATGAGAGTGGTGTGGTGAACACGATTTGGTAAAGGTATCGATGAGAGGCCATGTAGGAGTACATGGTGGGTTGTTTCATTGAAGCCGACCTTAAGCACTGAGATCTGTATGTGTGATTTAAGATACAGCTACTACCATGCATTGGGCCCTGAAATATGACCCCGCTCGACTTCTTATTCACCCTAGCCCTCTGTCCAGGAGTTGCACGTAGTTTCTGGTGTTTGTAGCCTACTGGAGGCCGTGGACAGCGCTGACCGTAGGGGTGGGCTGTGATGCGGTAGGTACGTGGCACGGTGTACCGAATACCCGTTAGGTATCTCGGGAACCCTGTTCACATCGTTCGGGGCCGTATGGGAAACCTCGGCCGGACTCCCTGCGGATGGAACCTAAATAGGCGATAAACCTGGACTAGAGGCTTAAGTGTTTAGGTAGGTCGTGGTCTACACCCACGTCGGCTTTCGCTTGAAGTCTGCCGAGCACATGTCGTGTGCAGACGCTAAGTGGTGGAAACATGTATGAAGAAGTACACCCCTGCAGGGTTATCATAATCTATTCGAATAGCCGCGTCCGCGGTAAAGGACTACTTGGTTGCCTATACAGTTCATAGACAAGTAAATGGAAACTACTAAAAGCCTCAAGATAAGTGTGAGTGCCGAGGATGGCTCTTCCGTAGGAAGACGGAGGTGGATCCTCGGTAGTGTATTGAAGTGGTGAGTAGTGGACTCGTGTGCGCAAAACCATTTCAAGTTGGAGTATCGTAGGATAGTCTAGCCAAGAGTCAAAGCTGGCTTGCTGCAATAACTCCACCAACCCTTCTTGATAATATGCATGTATGTAGGACCTGATGTAAGTCTTGCTGAGTACCTTTGTACTCATGTTGCTATAATCTACATTTTTACAGAAGACGCTGCAACCCCTTCTGATGGGTTCTATGTAGACGTTGACATCAACGAGTAGGCTAAAGACCCAGGTGGTGACCCTGAGCTTGTGATGGACCACGTAGTATAGCTAGGCTTTCCAAGCCTCTTTTATTTTACTAGTTGTCTGTACTCAGACGATGTACTTCCGCTGCTGGTTTGTATGACTGTATGACTTGTATGTTGGGTCGTGAGACCCGTACCTTTGTGTATGATATGTATGGCTCCCTGGGCCTTAAATAAAGTACTTGTGTCATAAAGCATGTTGTGATGCTTCGTTGTATTTGCACATATCGAGCATATTGTGTGTATGATTGAAATGCTTGGTATGTGTGGGATCTGACTATCTAGTTGTTTATCTTTGGTAGCCTCTCTTACCGGGAAATGTCTCCTAGTGTTACCGCTGAGCCATGGTAGCTTGCTACTGCTCTAGAACACTTAGGCTGGCCGGCATGTGTCCTTCTTCGTTCCTGTGTCTGTCCCTTCGGGGAAATGTCACGCTTTGAGTACCGGAGTCCTGTTAGCCCGCTACAGCCCGGTTTACCGGAGTCCTGCTAGCCCAGTGCTACAGCCCGGACCCACTTGCTGATGACCGACACGTTCGAAGCTGGGTCATGGATGCCTGTCCCTGTAAGTCTGTGCCACTTTGGGTTTACGACTAGTCATGTCAGCCCGGGCTCCTTATCATATGGATGCTAGCGACACTATCATATACGTGAGCCAAAAGGCGCAAACGGTCCCGGGCAAAGGTAAGGCGACACCCGTGGGAATACCGTGCGTGAGGCCGCAAAGTGATATGAGGTGTTACCGGCTAGATCGATGTGACATCGAGTCGGGGTCCTGACAGCACTGTTCAAAAACCCTCGCCCGGCGCCTTATATAAAGCCGCTTCCAAGTGGCTGACAAGTAGGCCCGGGCAATCCTGTCACATCCCGAAACAGTCGCGCACGCACGATACGTGGCGAAAAAGGCGGCGCGGAAATCGAGGCGTCCACGCCCTAACCCATCCGAGTACAGCGGGCCGCCCCGCTTTGCGCGCTTCCCAAAATTCGGATCCCGCAAAATCCGCCAACAGCAGATCAATCTGTCAGACGATAAGATTTCCTGCGATCCGTCGCTCAGAAGTTCAGTGAGTTCAAAAGTTCACTCGACAGAAGAAAGGAATGGATCAAGTCGACTGAAAGAAAAGTTGCTGCCGTCATTGCAAAGACTTATTGGTCCAAGATGAGACATGTTCAGAACACAAAAACGGGTCGGAAAGATTACCAACTCCTTCCTCACTCAAACCTCGATCCATTCGGGGGCTAATGATAAAGTCACGTACCTAGGGTAGGGTCACGGACCTGGCCAAAGTACCCTCCCCAAGGACACCTTCAGAAGAAACTGTCGTCCAGTCGACCAAGAGGGATTCCACTCGACAGACTCGAAGGCACTCGACCATGAAGATTCACTCGACTGCCAGAAGATCAAGAGCCACTCTACATCCGAACGGTCTTTAATTAAATAGCCTTTATGGTCATGATGACGCTTTATGTAAGACGTTACCAGTAACGCCCATCTTTATGTACTTTAAACCCTGCATAACTGAGGGCCGGAGGGGTCTGGCAGACACTATATAAGCCACCCCCTCCTTAGTGTAAAGGGTTCGCACCCCTGTAATTCATACACATATAATCCAGTCGACCGCCTCCGGGCTCCGAGACGTAGGGCTGTTACTTCCTCCGAGAAGGGCCTGAACTCGTACATCCCTTGCGTATACAACTGCTCCATAGCTAGGATCTTGCCTCTCCATACCTACCCCCCATTCTACTGTCAGACTTAGGACCATGACACCCGGCTCAAGTCCTTCACCGACCAGCTCCGCGACCTCGGGCAACAGATCACCGACACGCAGCAACTATTCAACATGCTGCGCGGCCTCAACACGCGGTACCACCATGCCATTCCCCACCTCACCTCCCGTGTCCCGTTGCCCACATTTCTGCAGGCCCGCTCTTTCCTCCTCCTTGAGGAGCACCATGCGGAGCAGTCCACACGCCAACAGTCTGCCCACGCTCTCCTTGCAGCACGCGCCCCGACTCCGGCGCCTGTGCCGCGCCCTGCCTCCCCAATTCCCGCTCCCTCCTCACCAGCAGACTCTGGGCGTGGCCGCGGACGTGGCCGTCGTCGGGGACGGGGCTCCGGGGGGGCGCCACCTCCCGCCCCGCCACCAGCGCCGCCTGTAGCTCTTCCTGGTGCAGCACCCGTCGCCAACTCCTGGACGGGGATGGTCCAGGCATGGCCCATGCCATGGCATGCCCCGGGCGCCGGCGTCCTCGGCCCTCGCCCTGGCATTCCACACCAGCAGGCGTACCTCGCCGGGCTTGCGCCAACGCCACCCAACCCGTACGGCTACTTCCCCTACGCCAACCCCGGCTACACCTACGGTGACCCTGGTGCGAGCTCCAGCACCGGGCCCCAGCCTCCTCCGCCACAGCCATGGAACATGGGGCCACTGCAGGCTACTCTGCACACCACGTCCACGTCCTCTCCACCATCTGGGAGCACGACGGACTGGTACATGGATAGTGGCGCGACGGCGCACATGACCTCGAACTCGGGTAATCTTCACTCCCTGCATCCTTCCACTTCTCTTCAGATTGTCGTAGGCAGTGGTGACTGCATTCCGGTCACTCACGTCGGGCAGGGTTCTCTCATCACCACCTCCAGCCCTCTCACCCTCCGCAATGTTCTACTTTCCCCTTCCATTCTCAAAAACTTACTGTCTGTCCGCCAACTCACCCGTGAAAATCCAGTTACAGTTGAGTTTGACAAATTTGGCTTTTCTGTCAAGGACATCCGCACCCGCCAGGCGATTCTGCGATGTGATTCCACTGGTGATCTCTACCGTGTGGCCCTTGGCTCATCTCCTCACCCCGCTCCTCCCTTCGCCGGCGTCGCCACCGTTGAGCTCTGGCACCAACGGCTTGGGCATCCTGGAGCAGAGGCACTGCGGCGAGCCCTTCGTCACACATCGTTCACCTGCAGTCCGTCGACTCGTCACAGCTGCCGTGCCTACCGTCTGGGCAAGCACGCCCGGCTGCCGTTCTCCGACTCGACGCATCGTAGCTTTTTCCCTTTTCAAATTCTGCATTTAGATCTTTGGACATCGCCTGTCAGTAGTGTTTCAAGTTTCCAGTATTATCTTGTAGTGCTCGACAGTTGTACTCATTACGTGTGGACATTTCCCATTTGCAACAAGTCTGAAGTCATTTCGGCTCTCACTGCATTCTATGCGTATGTTCAGACCCAATTCGAGCGCCCGATCCTCGCTCTGCAGACTGACAATGGGCGAGAGTTCGACAATCTCCCTCTCCGCTCTCTGCTCACTCAGCACAGCACTGTCTTCCGCCTCTCGTGCCCTTACACAAGCCAACAGAACGGCAAGGTGGAGCGCGTTCTTCGAACCCTCAACAACAGTGTTCGCTCGCTGCTTCTCCACGCCGCAATGCCAGCGTGATTCTGGGCAGAAGCCCTTGCCACAGCCACCCTGCTCCTTAACTACAAACCCTGCTCCGGCACGTCGCCGCGGTCACCACATGAACTGCTGCTTGGCACCGCTCCTGACTACTCCACCCTCAGGGTTTTTGGGTGTCTGTGCTATCCCAATACAACCTCCACGATACCCCACAAACTTGCGCCGTGCTTGCTGCCATGCGTTTTCCTCGGGTACCCTCATGATCACCACGGCTATCGGTGCTACGACCCTGCTACCCGCCGCGTCCTTACCTCACGCCACGTCCGGTTCGACGAGCAGATTTTCCCCTTCGCCCATGCTGTCGACACCGTTTCTCCCTCCCCACCTCCCTCCCCTCGTTTGGTTCCAGTGCCCATCCAATCAACGGCCTCGATCGCGCCCGCTTCGCGTGCGCTACCTACTGGTTCAAGCACAACCGCAGGATCTTCATCGGGCGGCTCTCCCTCCCCAACACTTGGTGGGGGCTCAGGGCGTTTGAACGCCTCTGTTGGATCTTCATCCGATGGCACCCCCCCTCTTCGACCAGCTGCGGTGCCCCGGTCTCCCCTATGAGCGCGCCATCGTCACCCTCCTCGGCTTCGGTGTCTTCTTCAGCAGTGGTGCCTTCCTCCCCCGCCCGCCCGTCCATTGTTACACGGGCGCGCGCTGGGGTGGTCAAGCGCAACCGCAAGTACGATCGCAGCTACGTCTGCATCGCCACCACCGCCGCCACCAACCCCTCGCCGGACATCTCGCCGCTCCCGCGCTCTGTTCGCGAGGCCCTTCGCGATCCCAACTGGGTCGCTGCCATGCAGGAGGAATACGCGGCGCTCGTCAGCAACCGCACCTGGGCTCTCGTCCCGCGCCCCGCTCGAGCCAATGTGATCACGGGGAAATGGATTTTCCGACATAAGACGCGTGCCGATGGCTCCCTCGAACGGTACAAGGCATGCTGGGTCGTCCGCGGCTTTCACCAGCGCGCGGGCGTGGACTACGGCGAAACATTCTCCCCCGTCGTCAAGCCCGCCACCATGCGCACCGTCCTCATGCTAGTTGCCTCGCGACAGTGGCCTGTGCACCAGCTCGACGTCAAGAATGCGTTCTTGCACGACACGCTCCAAGAAGAAGTTTACTACATGCAACCCACTGGTTTCGTCGCCGCTGACCAGCCCGATCATGTCTGCCGCCTGACCAAGTCCCTGTATGGACTTAAACAGGCCCCGCGGGCCTGGTTTCTCCGGTTCGCCACCTTCCTCACCACCATCGGGTTCACGGCGACGCGCTCGGATAGCTCTCTATTCGCTTACGCTCGCGGCTTCGACGCGGCGTACCTCCTCCTCTACGTCGACGACATCGTCCTCACCGCCTCCTCCGACGCGCTCCTCCGACAAGTGATCGCGCGTCTCACTGGCGAATTCTCCATGAAGGACCTCGGCGCCCTCCACTACTTCCTCGGCATTCATGTCACACGGACGCGCTCCGGCTTCTTCCTGTCTCAGGCTCAGTACGCGGAGGACATCCTGGAGCGGGATGGCATGGACAATTGCAAGCCATCACCCACTCCAGTAGACACCAAGGCCAAGCTGCCATCTGCCGACGGCCCTCGGGTTGATGATCCTACCCAGTACCGCAGCCTCACCGGTGCTCTGCAGTACCTGACCATCACCAGGCCGGAGCTCTCCTACGCCGTTCAACAAGTCTGCCTTCATATGCACGACCCGCGCGAGTGCCACAACGCACTGCTTAAGCGTGTGCTGCGCTACGTGCGTGGGACGCCCACGCTTGGTCTTCGTCTCCGGGCGTCAACATCGCTGGATCTCCGCGCCTACACCGACGCCGACTGGGCCGGCTGCCCCGATACCATATGATCAACCTCCGGCTTCTGTGTTTTCCTCGGGGACGCTCTTGTCTCCTGGTCATCCAAACGCCAAGCCACCGTCTCCCGCTCCAGCGCTGAGGCGGAATACCGCGGCATCGCCAATGCCGTGGCAGAATGCATCTGGCTCCGGCAACTCCTCGGTGAACTTCGATGCACGGTGCACGCGGCGACTGTCATCTACTGCGACAACATCTCCGCCGTCTACCTCTCGAGCAATCCTGTTCACCATCGCCGCACCAAACACATCGAGCTCGATATCCTCTTCGTCCGGGAACGCGTGGCTCTCGGTGACTTTCGCGTCATGCATGTCCCGACCGCGCAGCAACTTGCCGACGTGATGACCAAGGGGCTGCCGAGCTCAGTCTTTGCTGATTTCCGCTCCAGTCTCTGCGTCTCTGACAACAACGCCAAGACTGCGGGGGGGGGGGGGGGGTGTTAGAATACTGCTGTGTATTGTACTGTGTATTGTACGAGTGCATGTGTGCGTGCGTGTAGTTTTCCCTGTCAACACGCATGACCTCCACTCCTCATCATGGCCTTGCCACGATGGTGATCGTGGGCTCGCCTCCCCTGTATAAGTTCAGCCGAACCCTGTGAATACAAGTGTGTTCGATCTCTTCCTCTCAAACACTCACCGCCCAGCCGGAGCTACCGGGCGAGCCGACGCCATTGCGCGACCTCATTGCCCGGCTTTTGGAAAAGGACTCCAGCAAGCGGCTCGGCGCCAATGGCGTGAAGCGGCACGCCTTCTTCCGTGGCGTGTGCTGGGACCGCGTCCTCGATGTGGCACAGCCTCCGTTTATCCCAATGCCGGACGACGACAGTGCAGGCTCGGGGGCAGACGCGGAGACGCTTGACGTAGAGAAGGTTGTGCGTGAGACGTTTGCCTTGAGTGTCACTGGCACGTCTGAGGAAAAGCCTGACGGCGGCGACAACGATTTCTCCATATTCTTTTAGTTTAATTTCAAATGAACACTGCCAGTGGAAGCACCGTTATCCTTGTTTAAGTTTTTTTATTTAAGAATTGCTGTTTAAGTTTATTGGTTTTTATATTTTATAAAGATAAAAATAATAATTGCTTCTACATCCTCATTAAGAACTCTATGATGTTCAAAGCTGTGGCCGAGGCCATCCCAACCTTTGTTATTCTATTTTTCTTTCCAAGGAAAAGGAGTTTTATTCCATATTAATAGGCTTGCAATCTGCTAATACAAGATGACTAAGAAAAGGCGGAGCACGATGTAACCAACACGTGGTACTATGCTCCATCCAAGCATAATTAGCTAAACATTGAGAAACCATATTATGTGATCTTGTTATCTTCATTGTAGTAAACTCCCGTTCTTCCATCAAAGCCTTAATTTCCTTCATCAAATTACCATAGATAGATTTGGCTAGTGAGTCATCTCATGACGCTGACAGAGCATCCATTGAATCAGATTGCACGACGATCGGCAGGGTAGACCATTGCAAAGCAAGATTCATACCCCTTTAATATTGCCTGTAGCTCAGCTTCGAGGGCCTCATTGCAGAAAAATAGAACGTGACACCTCCTTGACTATCTTGAAGTACCATCCTAGCCCCCGCTGTTCCCTCATCCGGTGAAAAAGATCCGTCAACCGATAGGGCCAGACTGCCCATGGGAGGTGGTTCCCAGGGGAGAACAGGGAGTCGGGCCGCGTCACTGCAACCATGTATGAGAGAGTTGGCCGGTGTCTTCCCTTTAATGACTTGCTCAACTGATAGATGATGAACATCACGAACTGAGTTCAAATATGAACATAGAAAATTCTTGGACACCTCCGTAGGTGGGATATACTTTCCATGTGTCAGATCATTACAGAGGTTCCAAATTCTCCATAGTAGCATAATAATCATCTCTCTGGTGATAGCTGGGTGAGAGCTAAGTAGATGCAGCAACCACTCCTCTCCCGTGTTGATGACTTCTTCCTTCGTCGGGATTGTCCACATAGTTTTCATAGTATCCCAAAGAATGGATGCGTTATCACAAACTGGACATGTAGCTCTTTTAGCAATGTGGCGGTCTCTTTTTTCCAGTTTGTGGCAAGAGCATCAGTAGCAACCTTCCATGTGTGGATACACATTAACAGGCCGGAAATACAGCGGGCCGTAATTTCGGCCCAAATACTTAGCGGACTATTAACGGGACAGAAGTGACCATGGGCCGCGATGATGACAAGTTTAGGACAGGCCGTTGATGGGCCGATTTGACACTAGCTGTATGGGCCTTAACAGAGAATGTTGGGCCTTTAGCTGGGCCGACCCATTATGGTCTGCAAAATCTTGTGGGCCTTTAGCTGGGCTGGCCCATTGTGGTCTGCTAAATCTTGTGGGCCTTTAGCTGGGCCGGCCCATTATGGTTTGCAAAATCTTGTGGGCCTTTAGCTAGGCTGGCCCATTATGGTCCGCTAAATCTTATGGGCCTTTAGTTGGGCCGGCCCATTTAAACTTTATGGGCCACTTTTGGGCTCGTCCACGTGTCAACATATCATAGGCCCATCTCGACCGTTGGATGAGTGACACCTGTGCCAACGCGGAGCTAACGCGTGGTTCCGTCGGCTAATGAGAATTTTACACATGGAAAATCGGCATTGGTCGTGGCTGTTAGCGGGTTATCGGATCCAAAACCGGACCCGTTAGCTTAACGACACTTAACGGCATCCCATTACGGTGGATGCCACGTGTCGATCACCCTTGACGAAAGCACTTCTATGACGCGCGATTTATCGTCATGGATGTGGACATTTCCGTGATGATAATTTTGGTAATGTCATGGAGCACTTCTACGACAACACATGTATGACTATCTTGATTCTGTCATAAAATCGTCATGGATGTACATGCATGACAAAAAACGCGACCTACTGTGACAAACACGTATCATCACGGAAGTGTATTTTTTTGTAGTGGAACCTGAATGGATTCAAGCTATGCAAGAAGAGCTTCATCAGTTCGAGCTGAACAATGTCTGGGAACTGGTCAAGCGTCCTAATCCTCACAAGCACAATATCATTGGCACCAAATGGATCTATCGCAACAAACAAGATGAGCATGGTCAAGTTGTCAGAAACAAGGCTCGTCTAGTTTCTCAAGGCTACACTCAAGTAGAAGGAATTGACTTCGATGAAACATTTGCTCCCGTGGCAAGGCTTGAAGCCATTCACATACTGCTAGCCTATGCCAACCACCACAACATCCTTCTATACCAAATGGATGTGAAGAGTGCCTTCCTCAATTGCAAGATTGAAGAAGAAGTGTATGTTGCACAACCACCTGGCTTTGAAGATCCAAAACATCATGATATGGTATACAAGCTCAACAAGGCACTGTATGGCCTCAAACAAGCTCCTCGCGCTTGGTATGACACACTCAAAGGCTTCCTGAAGAGCAAATGCTTCAAACCTGGTTCTCTAGATCCGACACTCTTCACGAAGACATATGACAGTGAACCGTTTGTGTGCCAAATCTATGTGGATGACATTATCTTCGGCTGCACTGACAAGAGATACACTGATGAGTTTGGGCACATTATGCAAGAGCAATATCAGTTGTCCATGATGGGTGAGCTGAAGTTTTCCTTGGTCTTAAAATCCGTCAGCAGAGAAATGGCATCTTCATATCACAAGAGAAATACCTCAAATATTGCCTGAAGAAGTTTGGAATGCAAGACTGCAAAGGATACATGATGCTAATGCTAACCAAAAGTCATCTGGGTCTTGACGACAATGGTAAAGAGTTCGATGTGACGCCCGGGTAGTTAAGCTACAGTAAACCTCTGTTAATGTTGCCACGTCACGATGGTTACTGTTGGTAATCCCGTGTTAGTTCGAGACCGATTCAAATTTAAATTCAAAATCAAGTCAAACGGTAAATTTTTCAAACGTTAAAACTCAAATGTCCAAAATGGGACAAATAAATCCTATGTCATAATGGTGGAGGAAACACATTTTTATATAATGCCTAAATGCTCCAAAATAAACAAAACAACAACAAAACCAATTAATTAAATGCCTTTGATAAAGTTATAAAAATATAAACTAATATTTGGAGTGCCAACCTTTTTGTGGCAGCACCTAATATTGCAATACTAATTAGGTGTCCATCTCCACAATTTACGGAACTCATTTGCTAATTGGTTTAAGTGCAAAACATAGACTAAAAAAAGAAAACTTTAAAAAGAAAATAAATAAAAAGAAATTAGATAAAACAAAACAAAAGAAAAACTAAAAAAACCCATTGGGCCAACCGTGGCCCAAGCTGGCCAGCCCAACTGGGCAAAGGCCCAGCCGCCCCACGCACTGCCTTATCCCCCCGGGCACCGAAACCCTAGCCCACCACCCGCAAGAACTCCCACTCCCCCCCCACGATCCCCGCGCTCCTCTCCTCCTACCCCCGATCGAGATCGGGATTGTGGCACTCGCCTCCGCCGCCGCCGCCCGATGCCGCCCCGGCCCCGTCGCCGACCACCGCCACTTGCCGGACGCCTCCCCGCTCCTCCCTCAACCCCTGGATTGCATCGGGGAATCGACCCCATCGCGCCTGGCTCCACCTCGCCGGAGCCCTGCCGCCCGCCACGCCATCTCCATCGCCTGCACCTCGACGTCGCCTTGGACCGCCCCGACATCGTCGGTGCCACCTTGCTGGACGACCCCGACCTCGTCGCTGCCGTCCGTCTACCTCAGGCCCTCCCCGAGCACGCGATTGCACAACGACAGGCTTGATGTGAGCCTCTTCTCCTCCCCTCTCGTGCCTTGGTCGCGCTCGCCGTGACCCACGTCCACCTACGCGCACATGCCACCACTCCCCGCGCGGCTGCTCGCTTCTACTATCGCCGCTGTCGAAGCCCACCCCCTCGATGTCGATTGCTGCGCCCTACGGCGTCCGACGCCCGCCGTCTACCACGGCGCCCCAAACTCCTTCTGTCGCCTGTGGCTCACCGCCTGACTTGTTGGATTGCCCCGCTTTGGTGCCGCCAGCGCTGCCATGCTGCTGCTCCTTTTCCCCTTCGGCTACTGCAGCTGGCTACGGTGGTCTCCGGCGCCCTGCTGCGCCGGAGATGGCCTGGGCGAGCACCCTACTGGGCTGGCGCCCACGCGCCCTGTGCCCGTAACCCACTAGCACCGGCGCCCGCAAAAGACCCCCTGCCCATGACAAGGGGGCCCCGCCCCAGAACGTTTTTGTTAAAAAAGAGAGGAAAAAATGTTAGAATAAATAAATTATTAATTAATTCATTCATTAATGAGTTAATTAATCCTATTTAACTAATCTAATTAAAATAAGTTAGCCTAATCACTTAGTTAGTCTAATTAACCCGGTTTAGATAACCTGAGTCTATGACCAATGGGACCCACGTGTCAGCTTGACCAGTCAACGGTCAGAGTTGACTGCTGATGACATGCTGGCGTCATAAATGTAATTTCGAATTAAAATAAGCTGTTACTTCCAGAAAATGATTTAAAACTTTAAAAATTAATATAAAATAATCCATAACTCGGATGGATAAACTTTGTACATGAAAGTTGCTTAGAACGACGAGACGAATCCGGGTACGTAGCCCGTTCGATCGCCACGCGTCCCTAGCATAGTGAACCTGCAACATTTCACCTCCGGTTCATTTGTCTGAAAACGTGAAACACTGGGGATATTTTCCCGAATGTTTCCCCCTTTCGCCGGTGCCACCTACTACCGCGGTAAGGCACACCTAACACCGCTTCTTGTCATGTCATGCATCGTCATGCTTATGTTTGCATTGTATTTATTGTTTCTTCCCCCTCTTCTCTCCGGTAGACTACAAGACCGATGCTGCTGCTGCCCAGTTCGATTACGGAGTTGATGACCCCTCCTTCTTGCCAGAGCAACCACGCAAGCCCCCCCTGATCACCAGATATCGCCTATTCTTCTCTATACTGCTTGCATTAGAGTAGTGTAGTATGTTACTGTTCGGTTACTCCTATTCTGTTGCATAGCCTGTCATTGTTGCTACAGTCATTGATACCTTACCCGCAATCCTAAATGCCTAGTATAGGATGCTAGTTTATCATCATTGGCCCTACATTCTTGTCAGTCTGCCTTGCTATACTATCGGGCCGTGATCACTCGGGAGGTGATCACAGGTATATACTATACATATATACATACTATACAGATGGTGACTAAAGTCAGGTCTGCTCGTTGAGCACCTGCAAGTGATTTCGATGTGGGGGCTGGAAGGACAGGTGGCTCCATCCCAGTAGAGGTGGGCCTGGGTTCCCGACGGCCCCCGACTGTTACTTTGTGGCGGAGCGACAGGGCAGGTTGAAACCACCTAGGAGAGAGGTGGGCCTGGCCCTGGTCGGCGTCTGCGGTTACTTCAAAATAACACGCTTAACGAGATCTTGGTATTTAATCTGAGTCTGGCCACTGGCCTATACGCACTAACCAACTACGCAGGAAAGATATGGGCACTTGACGTCGTGGTATCAATCGAAGCCTTCGTGACGTCAGCGACTGAGCGGCGCGCGCCGGATTGGAACGTAAGCCTGTTCTTGTATTAAGGGGGCTAGTTCTGCTTCCGGCCGCCCTCGCAACATGCAGGTGTGCAATGGGCGATGGGCCGAGACCCCTGCGCGCATAGGATTTAGACCGGCGTGCTGACCTCTCTGTTGTGCCTAGGTGGGGCTGCGACGTGTTGATCTTCCGAGGCCGGGCATGACCCAGGAAAGTGTGTTCGGCCAAAAGGTGCACCCCTGCAGGGAAGTTTATCTATTCGAATAGCCGTGTCCCTCGGTAAAAGGACGACCCGGAGTTGTACCTTGACCTTATGACAACTAGAACCGGATACTTAATAAAACACACACAGACAAGTTCCATAGACAACCTGGTGATCGCTTTTCCATAGGGCGACGAGGGGAGGATCGCCGGGTAGGATTATGCTATGCTATGCTACTTGGAGGACTTCAATCTACTCTCTTCTATATGCTGCAAGACGGAGGCTGCCAGAAGCGTAGTCTTCGACAGGATTAGCTATCCCCCTCTTATTCTGGCATTCTGCAGTTCAGTCCACTGATATGGCCCTTTACACATATACCCATGCATATGTAGTGTAGCTCCTTGCTTGCGAGTACTTTGGATGAGTACTCACGGTTGCTTTTCTCCCACTTTCCCCCCTTTCCTTTCTACCTGGTTGACACAACCATATGCTGGAGCCCAGGAGCTAGACGCCACCCTCGACAACAACTCCTACTACACCGGAGGTGCCTACTACTATGTGCAGGCCGCTGACGATGTCCAGGAGTAGTTTAGGAGGTTCGCAGGCAGGAGGCCTGCGCCTCTTTCGATTTGCATTCTAGTTTGTGCTAGCCTTCTTAAGGCAAACTTGTTTAACTTATGTCTGTACTCAGATATTGTTGCTTCCGCTGACTCATCTATGATCGAGCACTTGTATTCGAGCCCTCGAGGCTCCTGGCTTGTAATATGATGCTTGTATGACTTATTTATGTTTTTAGAGCTGTGTTGTGATATCTTCCTGTGAGTCCCTGATCTTGATCGTACACGTTTGCATGCATGATTAGTGTACGATTGAATCGGGGGCGTCACATTCGATCAGAAGGTATACCGCTCCATGATTGGTTCTTTACTTTACTTATGTGCATCTAGGCCAGATATAATGCTTAGCGTTTGCATGTGCGCACGATTCCAAGCGGCACCAAAGGAGTCGCATCACCTTGCGGTGAAGCGAATACTTCGGTATTTGGCTTACACCCCAATGATAGGATTATGGTATCTGAGGGAGTCCTGGACTAGGGGGTGTCCGGATAGCCGGACTATCATCATCGGCCGGACTCCAAGACTATGAAGATACAAGATTGAAGACTTCGTCCCGTGTCCGGATGGGACTTTCCTTGGCGTGGAAGGCAAGCTTGGCGATATGGATATGTAGATCTCCTACCATTGTAACCGACTCTGTGTAACCCTAGCCCTCTCCGGTGTCTATGTAAACCGGAGGGTTTTAGTCCGTAGGACACACAACCATTACAACAATCATACCATAGGCTAGCTTCTAGGGTTTAGCCTCCTTGATCTCGTGGTAGATCCACTCTTGTACTACCCATATCATCAATATCAATCAAGCAGGAGTAGGGTTTTACCTCCATCGAGAGGGCCCGAACCTAGGTAAAAACATCGTGTCCCTTGTCTCCTGTTACCATCTGCCTAGACGCACAGTTTGGGACCCCCTACCCGAGATCCGCCGGTTTTGACACCGACATTGGTGCTTTCATTGAGAGTTCCTCTATGTCGTCACCGATAGGCTTGATGGCTTCTTCAATCAACAACAACGCAGTCCAGGGTGAGACATTTCTCCCCGGACAGATCTTCATGTTCGGCGGCTTTGCACTGTGGGCCAATTCGCTTGGCCATCTGGAGCAGATCGAAAGCTATGCCCCTGGCCGTCAGGTCAGGTTTGGAAGCTTAAACTTCACGGCTGACGTCCGTGGAGACTTGATCTTTGATGGATTCGAGCCACAACCAAGCGCGCCGCACTATCATGGTGGGCATGATTTAGCTCTGCTACGGGATAGTGCCCTGGGGGCCACACACGAGTCCGCTCTGACCCATAGCTCGGAGCCGACCACGCAAATCGAGGATGGGTGGCTGGACACCGCCTCGGGGGCTGCAATCTCTACGGTGATGGAGCCGAATACTGACCTTGTCCCTTGCAAAGCCCGTGACTCCAAGGTGTCGGACTCCTTGCCGGACTCCGAACCTCCTGCGCCCCCGCCAATCGAATCCGATTGGGCGCCGATCATGGAGTTCACCGCTGCGGACATCTTTCAGCACTCACCCTTTGGCGACATCCTGAATTCCCTAAAGTATCTCTCGTTATCAGGAGAGCCCTGGCCGGACTGCGGCCAGGACGGTTGGGATGCGGACGACGAAGAAATTCAAAACCCTCCCACCACCCACTTTGTAGCCACTATCGACGATTTAACCGACATACTAGACTACAACTCCGAAGACATCGACGGTATCGACGACGATGCTGGAGACGACCAAGAACCAGCGCCTACCGGGCACTGGAAAGCCACCTCAATTCATGATATATACATGGTGGACACCCCAAAAGGGAGCGATAACGAGGAACAACGGGACGCGGCGAAGGATAATTCCCCCGAAAAACAACCAAAACGGCGACGCAAGCGCCGCCCCAAGTCCCGCCTCGATAACAACAGCACTCATAATGACCCAGCCATAGCGCAGGGCAAACCAGTTGGCGACGAACATGCAACCAAGCAGCCATCCGAAAAGGATGAATCGGATAAACAACTCATCCTCGGCGAAGACAACAGTCCAGATGATCTCACACCGGACACACCACCGGAGCATAAGAACCTCCAAAAAAGGCTTGTCGCCACTACAAGAAGTTTGAAGAAGGAGAAGCAGAAGCTCAAAACAGCGGAAGACATACTCAGAATGAGGTGGAGCAAAGTACTCAAGACCGCGGACAAATATGGCAATAGCCAACAAACAAAGAGCTACCCGAAGTGCAAGCTGCTGCCCGAATTCGACGAGGAGGCCGTAGAGCCCCCACAATTAAAAAGAAAAGAGGCTGCCTGGCCGGGTAGACGACCAGAAGGCAGGCCAGGAGCGGCAAGCGGCGCCGCACACAAGCCAGCACATGACACACATAAATATCTTCGCAAAACAGATGGCCCGGTCAGATCCATTTATGGGCCGAAGAAGAGGGTCCCAGGAAGCAACATAACACGCCTAGTGTTCGAAGATAACGGCACACCCAAATACAGGGGCGCCGCACACCCACTATGTTTCACCGATGAGGTGCTGGATCATGAATTTCCAGCGGGGTTCAAGCCCGTAAACAGAGAGGCATATAACGGAACAACAGACCCCGGAGTCTGGATTGAGGATTACATCCTGCATATACATATGGCTAGAGGAGATGATCTCCACGCCATAAAATATTTACCCCTCAAGCTCAAAGGGCAGCCAGGCATTGGCTCAAAAGCCTCCCAGAAAATACCATTGGAAGCTGGGAAGAGCTCGAGGACGCGTTTAGAGCAAATTTTCAGGGGACTTTTGTCTGCCCTCCGGATGCAGACGATTTAAGTCACATAACCCAACAGCCCGGAGAATCAGCGCGCAAATTCTGGAACAGGTTCCTCACCAAAAAGAACCAAATAGTCGACTGTCCGGACACCGAAGCCTTAGCAGCTTTTAAACATAATGTCCGAGATGAATGGCTCGCCAAACACCTCGGCCAAGAGAAGCTGAGGACAATGGCCGCGCTAACAAGCCTCATGACCCGCTTTTGCGTGGGGGAAGATAGCTGGCTAGCAAGATGCAGCACCGGCGACCCGAGTGCATCCGAGATCAGAGATGGAAACGAAAAATCATGGCGCAGAAAGGACCAGCACCGAAATAAAGAAAAGAGCCCAAAGAGCACGACGGTTAACACCGGATTCAAAAGCTCGCGGCCGAACAACAAAACACTGCCCCTTAAGGAAAACAACGACGAGCTATCCAACCTAAACAAAATTTTGGATCGGATATGTCAAATCCATGGTACACCCGGGAAGCCCGCAAACCACACCCACCGGGATTGTTGGGTCTTCAAACAATCCGGCCGACTCAACGCCGAACACAAGGGGCTCAACGCGCCAAGCGAGGATGACGACGAACCCCACCAGCAGAGCGCGGGAAAACAAAAGACTTTCCCACAAGAAGTCAAAACAGTAAACTCACTTCATGTGATACCACGGGACAACAGCGCGACACTCGCTGAGGTACGCGTCGCACGGTCCACCCCAGCGGAACCTCGAGATTGGATGTCAAAACCAATTACTTTCGACCACCTGGACCATTCCAGAAGTATGCGAAACGCAGGATGGACTGCTCTGATATTGGATCCTATAATCGATGGAATACAATTTACACAAGTCCTAATGGACGGCGGCAGCGATTTAAACCTGCTATATCCGGACACAATCCGCAAGTTGGGGGTAGACCTTACTAAAATTCGGCATAGCCGCACTTCCTTTAAAGGAGTGACGCCAGGCCCTTACACCAAGTGCACGGGCTCCTTACTACTAGATGTTGTGTTCGGGTCACCCGACAACTTCCGACGCGAAAAGCTAATCTTTCATGTCGCCCCATTCAAAAGTAGCCATCAAGCACTATTGGGACAAGAAGCTTTTGTCCGCTTTAACGCAATACCACACTACGCGTCTCTTACACTTAAAAAGCCCGGTCCACGCGGCATCATCTCATTAAAAGGTCGTTCAAGACCCCGGACACGACTAGACGAGTCCGGCATAAAAAAACTAGGGGCTCCCTAGCCACACAACCCTTTACAAGGGGCTGTGTGTATGAGCAATAAGAAGCCAACAAAAGCTCAACTTTATTCATTTATTCATGCTCTGTTTTAAATACATTTTTGACACAATTCCTCTCTTTTACAGATGAACAGCGTGTTACACCCGTCCAAGATACAGCACAACGGAGACACAGGTGCAGACGTGGATTAGGGACCCGTTGCAAGGATTCTTTTCAGATTAAGACCCTGCGTAAACCTTTTTTACTGTCTCTTGTTGCTTTGCATCCCCTGGTTTCTAACCATAACCAGAGAGGAGGCTGACGTTTTGGCATCGGCTGCGTCAGAGGATCTTGCGTGTACCTGGACACTAGGGGCTTAGGGCATTGATCTGCCCGTCATCATAAAGACCGAACACCTCAGGGAGTGTTCGGCGTCTCGAGTTAGGCCTTATATGCATCAGCTCCGAATCATGTCTTTGGTCAAATGTTGGGTTTGCCCGGCTCCTGTGTTTTGCTGCCTTACGTTCCGTATCATCGGCTAACGCGGCACCAGTAGAACTACTGCGATTGTGCCCTGGTTCGGCCGGGTGAGCACCTCAGTAGAGAAAGCCGAAAACTGACTGTCATGATGTAGCAAGAGACTGGTCAACCACTCGATCAACTTCCGGAATGTTTAGAATTCCTCCACTTTGATGAAGGACCGCTGCCCGGTCAGGCACACACGCGCCCCAAATCTGGAGAGCGCGGTGCCCCTAGGGGCTATATCGTAGCCCCACCTTCGAACTCCTATGGCTAAGTGAAAGTGATAAAGCATTATAGTCCAGTTGCCTCATTTGCTACGCTACCACCTCCTTCACAGGACCAAGACGTTGGACTAAGTGTGAAAATGCGCTATTTCGCAAACACCCCCGCACCAGGTGCGTGGGGGCTGAAGCCGAAGACTGCCATCTTTCAGGTTATACACAAGTATACATTAACGGCCGCACAGGAGATGTTTCAATACTTGAACGCACAAGTACAAAAAGCGCTTATATTATAAATATTATTTTACAAAACCATAAAGATCATTTGAACATGACATTTTTTGAGCACTGCGATTCTATTACACGAGCACCACGCAGAACTTCCCCAAAGTAGTGCTCGGCGGGTAACCGGCTCTCGTCCGAACCCCGGGTCGCAACAACGGTGGCGTCCATTTCCGTCCAGTGTGTCTTCACACGGGCGAGGGCCATCCGTGCACCCTCTATGCAGGCCGACCGCTTCATCGCCTTTATATGCGGCACCGCCCCAAGGAATTGCTGCAATAAGCCGAAATAACTCTTCGGCTTGGGCCTATCCGGCCAAACATGAGCCACGATATCCGTCATGGCAAGACCGGACAATCTATTCAGCTCAGCCCACTCAGCCAGCCGATCGGTCAGTGGGAGTGAACGATCCGGACTATGGAATTGAGACCAAAAAAGCTCTTCCGTCTCGTGATCCTTTTGACTTCGGAAGTGCACAACAGCATCTGCCGCACTCGCCGCTAAATCCATATAAGGATCCTCAGGACCCCACAGCTGGCCAAGCTGAGCATACTTCGGATCTGTAAACCTCCTGCGCAGCAGAAAGGGCTTGCCAGCCACAATATCTCCGGCCTGGCGCAGCTCCTCCTTTATAGCCCTCATTGCAGAACGGGCATCCTTGGCTTCGGCGGTGGCCTTCGCCAGGTCTTCTTGCTCCGCTCGGCGTTCTTTTTCAAGAACCTCATAGCGGTCGGTAACATCTTTCACCTTCACGGCCATTTCGGCCATCTCCTCCCTGCTTCGGCAGAGAGCAGCCCTCTCGGCTTCTAGCTCTTCGGCCGCCCTTGAGGCAGCCGCATCACTCCTTCTGGCCTGCTCCTTGGCTCGAGCAAGTTCTGCCTGAAGGCTCTCCACAGCAGCGACACCATCTGCATTGAGCACACATGTCGTAAGGAATGGGCCTCGGCTCCCTTACTAGGTGACCGCGGAGAAAAAACCTACCTTGTGACTCGTCAAGTCGCTTATTGACCAGCACGATGTCCGCATCCGCAACGTCAAGTTGCCGCTTTAGTTCGGCAACTCCATCAGTCCGGCTGGCCACTGGACCATCCGCCACCTGCATAGGAAAGGCGAAAATCAATACCTGCGATTTTGATCCTCGGTACGTTGTCGCTCGCGACAACCTTCCGAGTCTCAGGGGCTACTATCTATACAGGGTGCACTTTATGTGTAAAACTGTCAAAAGGTATGTCATTTTTACGTACCTCAAACCCCGCCAGCAAACTCCTGACGGCATCATGCAACCCGCCTTCGGCGGACGAAATTCTTCCAATCACCATACTCATCAATGTACGGTGACCTTCTGAGATAGACGCCCTCTCAAGCAGATCCTTCAGCTCCCCCGGCCGCACACCAGTTGGTGCCAAACTCTCCGGCCCTGCCGGACTCGGGGATACCCTCCGTGATGATACCTCAGGTTCGTCCGCCCTATCCGACGGTGCAGCAGATGGAGGCGTCTTGCTCTCCATCATCTCCAGACGAAGGTCCCCCGATGACGAGCTCATCTGAGAAGGACGGAGATCCGAACTACAAGGTAAAAACTTCAACTATCCTCAGAAGCGAAAATAGGGATGTTTCTTATTACAGAACCCCCCTTTTTCTACTTATGGCTCGCTGGAGGGATGATTCCTTAGGGGAGATAATGCGGCCGGGGCCTCCCCGAATGCAGGACCCTCTGGTGAAGATCTCTTCTCCCGCTTCGAGGCCTTGGCCTCCGGGTTTTTGGAAGTGGTCCTCTTCTCCCCTTGGAAGGGGGGATTCTCGATCCCCCCTTTCTCAAAAGCCTCCTTGGTGGAGGCGGCAGTGTCCCTGTTCTCCCCTTCGCCTTCCTCTGAAGGCGCAACCTTCAGCATCCTGACCAGCACGGGATCCGGCACGGTCTTCGGGAGGGGGGCCGGACACCGTATCAGTTTCGCTTGCGCTATCCACTCCTATTCAAGAGACGATGGGTTAAAAGGCAAATTCAAGAAGGCGCAAACAAACGGTGTGTCCGGATGCAGGGCCACTTACCTGAGCATCTGGGCGATTGCAGCTTAGGCCGAAATCCTCGGTCAATTCCGGACACATCTCTTGTGATCCGAAGAACAATTTATACATCTCCACGGGTGTCGTACCCATGAAGTGTTGGAGAGCTCGTGGCCCCTCTGGATTAAATTCCCACAGGCGGAGGGGGCGACGCTTGCAGGGCAGGAGACGCCAAATCAGCATAACCTGCATCACTATGACCAGATTGATCTCCCTCTCTTGGAGGTCTCGAATCCGGCCCTACAGTAGGGGTACGTCCTTTGACGGCCCCCAGTTGAGCCCTTGGTTGACCCACGACATCAGCCGCTGTGGAGGGCCCGAGCGAAAGATGGGCGGCGGCTTCTGCCTGCTACCCCTAGGAGCGGTGATATAGAACCACTCCTGTTGCCACAAGCCGAGCTCCTCTTGGAAAGAGCCCTCGGGCCATGGAGCATCAGCCCTTCTGCTTATAACCGCCCCGCCGCACTCTGCTTGACGCCCCTCGATCATCTTCGGCTCCACGTTGAAGGTCTTGAGCCACAAACCGAAGTGGGGGGTAGTGTGGAGGAAGGCTTCGCAGACAACGATGAATGATGAGATGTGGAGGATGGACTCCGGAGCCAGGTCATGGAATTCCAACCCGTAGTAAAACATGAGCCCTCTCACAAAGGGATCTGTTGGGAAGCCTAAACCCCGATGGAGGTGGGACATAAACACGACGCTTTCGCCGGGCTCTGGGGTGGGAATGACTTGCCCTTCGACGGGCAATCTATGCGAGATCTCGTAAGTCAGGTACTTGGCTTCTCTCAGCTTTTGCACGTCCTCCTCCGTGACGGAGGAGGGCATCCACCGGCCCTGAAGGTCGGAGCCGGACATTGTTGAAGGTCCGAAGTGCTCGAATCTGGGGCTCTGGGTGTTGGAACTCGGGGCGAGGGGTAGATTAGATTGAGGATTGAAGAACACAAACGAGCCTTGGTTTCATTATAAAGATGGAGAATACCAAGAGCCGTCCCCGTGACCGTTTGGGACTCACCTTCGATAGAGGAGGCGTGGCAACGAGCACGGTTGGGTTACCCACGTCCGTATTGATGGGAATCCCGGAATAAGGGGAACCCGATCTCTGCTTCGACAAGACGTGCCAAGGAAACTGCTTCGCTAAACGCGCTGAGGTGGTATAATAAAAACAATTCAAGTAAAGGCTTGGTGGTGGTGTGCTGTCATGCCACAAAATACGTCAGCAGATTGAACTTGTGTACATATTATTCTCTCTACGGTGGTATGTGGAATTTATTTTGCAGAGTCGGACACTATCCTGGTGTTCACAATCTTTTATGGATTATTCGGAGGAGGAACCCGCCTTGCAATGCCGAACAATATGCGCGCCGGACTCATCGTCATTGAAGCCTGGTTCAGGGGCTACTAAGGGAGTCCTGGACTAGGGGGTGTCCGGATAGCCGGACTATCATCATCGGCCGGACTCCAAGACTATGAAGATACAAGATTGAAGACTTCGTCCCGTGTCCGGATGGGACTTTCCTTGGCGTGGAAGGCAAGCTTGGCGATAGGGATATGTAGATCTCCTACCATTGTAACCGACTCTGTGTAACCCTAGCCCTCTCCGATGTCTATATAAACCGGAGGGTTTTAGTTCGTAGGACACACAACCATTACAACAATCATACCAGAGGCTAGCTTCTAGGGTTTAGCATCCTTGATCTCGTGGTAGATCCACTCTTGTACTACCCATATCATCAATAGCAATCAAGCAGGAGTAGGGTTTTACCTCCATCGAAAGGGCCCGAACCTGGGTAAAAACATCGTGTCCCTTGCCTCCTGTTACCATCCGCCTAGACGCACAGTTCGGGACCCCCTACCCGAGATCCGCCGGTTTTGACACCGACAGTATCCAAAGGGCTCAACATTTGATCTGATTGCGTATTCTGATGCTCATTATGCCGGTGACAAGGTTGATCACAAGTCCACCTCAGGAACATGTCACTTTCTCGGTGGATCACTAGTCTGTTGGTCTTCAAAGAAGCAGAACTGTGTGTCACTCTCCACTACTAAATCTGAATACATTGCTGCTGGTTCATGCTGTGCTCAACTTCTATGGATGAAGCAAACTCTCAAGGACTATGGCATCAACACAAAGAATGTACCACTCTTCTGTGACAATGAAAGCGCCATCAAGCTTTCCAAGAATCCAGTTCAGCACTCGAAGACAAAGCACATACAGATCCGTCATCACTTTCTCAGAGATCATGTCAAGAAGGAAGATTGATATCATTCACATCAACACTGAAGAGCAATTGGCAGATATCTTCACTAAGCCCTTGGATGAGAAAAGGTTTTGCAAGTTGCGGTGTGAGCTAAATATCTTAGAATCCTCAAATGTCCTGTAATTGGACACACATCCTAACGCTTATGCATGTTGACGACTTAGATGTGCAACACACGAAGTAACGTATATCTTCAATCAATGAAGACTTACCCTCTGAGTGTGAATACATTAATGCGGAATTTGACTTCGAAGTGCCACGATAATTTTGCGCCATGTCTGGGTCTAATACTTCCTATACGGTGGGTAACTCCACCACCAAATTCTTATTGAAATGTCTCTCTTGGCGTTATGATTGCATAGTCTTTGCATTTGGTTTGTCTTCAACATTGATTTGTCTTCATGATTTATCTTCACAATTTTGAGTTGGTTCTTATATATATATATATATATGTGTGTGTGTGTGTGTGTGTGTGTGTGTGTGTGTGTGTGTGTGTGTGTGTATTTGTGTTCTGTCCTCTATAGCATTCACTTATAGCTATGTCTTCATTCCTGAATCTTTATTGATCTACGTGAATGTGATCGGACCCTAACCTATTCTGTGCTTCTACCTCAACTCTATCTGTCCAAATCATATGCATTCTATTGAAACCTGTCGATTGTCTTCTCTGAGTCCTTGTCAGCAGAGGACAATCTGACAAACATTTAATCTGTTTTAATGCTGCATTCTTATTGGCTGAAAACCGGAGAAGCCAGAACGACCACCAGACAATCCAGGCGTACGTGGGAACATGGAGCGACTTTCAATGAGTTGCGTGCATGCCACGTGCCTCTCAGATGTGAACCACCGGGGGCACCTGCATAATTGCGCTGCCCCGCCCTCCTCCGTCTTATAAATACACACCCGTGCAGTCAATATCTGTTCTTCCACCTCGCCACCTCGCACAAACCCTAGCGTCTCCGCTTTCTCGCGTCGAGGTCGGAGACGAAGCGCTTAGCTGCCGCGACCTCTTCGACGCCGTCCTCACGCCGGCCGCATACCTCGTCCTCTCCGTCGCTGCCGTAGGTGTCTTCCGCCACCAAGTATAGGGAGCGGGAGATTGAACTGCTCGGCTTCTCTTCCAACCCGTCTAGCAGTTCGTCTGGGGTAATTAAATCTTACATTTTACTACCTTTTAGATCTGTCAAATCCGTCCACTTCAACCAAAAGTGGTTTCTTCACTTCCAAATCTGGATTTGTTCTCTTCTGCGTCTCATACCATGCCAAGTATATTCACTTATGCTTCATAACTAGTTAGATTTCTCACTTGTACTTATTCATGGATTCGTACAAATCTGGAACCAACTCTCTCCCAAGAAGTGAATGTCTTCGCACTATGAGGTCAATGTCTTCTAAACTGATTTATCTTCAAAATCTTCTGAGAATGCATATGACCTCTTCCCCTTCCCTCGAATCTCTAATGCTGTCACAGGTACATGTCCATGGGAGAATCCCTTGGTTCTCATAGTCTACATTCATTTGTGGAATACTTACAGTGTCACATTGAATCACCTAAAGCCAGTTCTTGTCTGACCAGTAGACGGAAGCCATTCACTGTGCTGAAGCCAATCAGCTTGAATATCATGGCTTCAAAGAAGTCTGCACGGAAGGGTGGCAGACAACACCGAGGCAACACAACACTTGATCTGCCCCCTGAGCTGTATGAACTCTACAAGTCCGACCTAGAAGAGAACTACAACCAGCGCAAGAACCGGATTCAGTGGATCCGAAGATATTGGGTAGAGGAATGGTTCAAGTACAGGTTCGTCACGCCTGAATACGCTAAAAAGAACGCCATCAAGCACCCATGGGGTGACTGTCTATATCGCAGCTTGGTGCCGAAGAGCAAGGCTGAAGCCATTGTGCAAGAATTCTATCCTTGCATGGTCAGAGGACCACAGCTTGAGAATGCCGACCCATCTTCTCTATTATGGTGTCGTGACGACAATCTTTTCAAGTGCAACTATCAGTTTGCTAAAGAGTTTGCTGCCAAGAACAAAAAGGATTATGGCCTCAACTTCAACCCTGGCCCCTCTACTCCCAGATCTGATGGGACACGTGAAGCAAATGAGAACAGAATTGGCCCCTTTGCCAATTTTGATGGGCTTCTATCTCACATTGCTGCTCAGAGAGCATCAGTGGAGCAATCTGATGGTGAAGTTGATACTGAAGATGCTCCCTCACCTCCCAAAGAAAAGAAGAAGAAGAAGAAGGCAAAAGCTTCAAAGCCATCTTCTTCACCAAAATCTTCAACAAGGAAGACTCTAAAGACTGCACCGCCTGAATCCAGTGTGCATTCTGAAGACTTATCTCGCATTTCCAAGAGGACCAAGAAGCTATTGCCCAAGAAGGCCACTGGGCAACCCCTGACACCGTTTGTTGTGCTACGCAACGAGGATGAAGCCATTGATCTGACCAGTGATGAAGATCTTGCTGATGATGCTCTGGAAATGCTTATCAAGAGCAAGCAAGAGGTAGAAATCTTCAACGATCTGCCTCTCTTTGATGTTGGTATTCTAAATAACTTCATCAACGAGTGGTTCGACAACCAGGACATCAGTATTGATGATCTTCAGCTCCCTGTGGACATTAGCGTCACCTTCCATGGAGCCATTGCTAGTGAATTGGCCTTGGCTCAGAAGATTGTCGAGCTGAAGAACAAGATTGATTATGAGAAGGCTCACTTCAAGAAGAACATGGCCAAGCTCAGCGTGGTAGATGTTCAAATCTTCAAGAAGATGCTGAATGACCTCAAGGAGGAGTTCCACAAGAAACACAGCGCATGAAGTATCTCGCTGAGAAATGCGTTCAAGCCCACAATGAAGCTGAGAAGCAAAAAGCTATTGGGCGCCCTGGCATTGATCCTAGGATGGCTGCCAAGAAGAAGAAGTCTGCTGAGACCCACACTGCACCAAGGCAGGAAGGACCTCGCATTGTCTTCCCTGCCAGTATGACAGGCTCGAAGCCTAAGGTCCCCTCAGCAGCTTCTGAAATGAGAAGACGAGAGCAGCTGAAGCTGAAGCTAAAAAGCGCAAGCACAAGGACGTATCTAACGATGCTCCTTCCAAGAAGAAGCTGAAGACTAAAGGAACTAAGTCTTCAAAGATAGTGCATGCTGCGGCCTCTCAGCCACTCATTGTTGAACCCATCTCAGTTGCTCCTCCTGCCGTTGCAAATCAAGAACGACGAGTTGTGCTCCATTAGTCTGCTTCCACAGAGGCTCATGAAGAAGAACAAGTTCCAGCTGTTGACCCCAACACAGCTAAAGACATTGGTCATGAAGACAATGTTTTTGATGATGAAGTCCTTCCTCAAATCTAACATCAGTTGGTATCATCGCCTGCTCCAACGAGTAGCGAATACATCAGCATTGGTCGTCCATTGACACCAATTGCTCAAGATGGTTCATGGGCTGAGCGCCCGCAAGAAGCAACACCTGTTCATGATGAAACTCCCCGCACTCCACCAGCGTAAGTCACCTACCCAATGGTGAATGACGACGACTACATGGATACCACACCATCGCCAAATGCATCGCCCGTGTTCCAACGGCTTCACAAAGGTCTCATGCCATCAGTCTCTATGTCAACCATCCCAGAAGAAGATTCACAACAATAAAGTTCAGTGGCACGTCAAGTGTTCCCTGAAGAGAATCCTTCTGCGACGGTTCTTGAGTCTGAAGCCAAAGCTGCTGAAGACATTCCGGCTGCATTAGCCGATGAAGAAGAAAGAAGAGAAGAGAAAGTTGCCACACCCCCTGCCCCAGATCAAATCATTCTCGAGGAGAATGTGACTGTGCAAGACCCTTCGGTAGTTGACCATATGGAGGTTGAGAACATTGAGGCTGCCACAAACACTGCTGAAGCCAATGACCCTGTCTTTCCTGAAGATCTTGTGGAGCTTGAAGCAAATGTTGTGCCTGAAGCCAATGAGAATCTTGAAGCTTCTGTCACACTGGTCCTCATTGACGGCGCTGTTCCTCCCCCAAGGCCTCACACTATGGAGTTGGCTTACAACCGTGATATGGAGTTGGTCACTGTTTGCTGGCCTATCCTGGTTCCTCCCACTAGTCCCGGACCGTAATGTGATTATCATGTGCAGCAGCGACCACAAGTACAAAAGCCTAAGCCAAGACTGCCAAGAATTCCAGGTGCTGCTACATCACCAGGATCTTTCAGTGTCAATAGCTTCAGAGCACACAACACCTTCTTTGATAGTGACAAGAATCCATACTCGAAGCCAAAGATCTCCTCGGATCGCTTCTGGAGCCATCAACAGCGCAACTACTACTCTTGTGTTCTCTACAACCGAGAGAGAATCTTTCCTCGCATGCGCCTTGATTGTGAAGCTATGGCTAGGCTCCCCTGTCTTGAAGAAGCTCTGGATTGCTTTTGGGATGCTGGCCTTCTAGAATTTGTCACAGCCAAAGAGCACTGGAATGAAGAGCTTCTACTGGAGTTCTATGCTACTCTTCACATTCGTGGATACAACAGGGATCCGAAGACATGGATCCTTGAGTGGATGACAGGTGATGTGCACCATGAAGCTAAAGCTCAAGACATCATCAAGCTTACCTCCCTGCCCACTCCAGGTGAATTGTATGAGCCTGGTTGTCAGCGCCACATAGAAGGACTGCAGAGCATTTTGCAGCGGCCTGAACCCAATATGAGTCAGATGCTCAGTATGATGAAGCCATTAACTCAAGATGCAGAATATCCCAAGGAATTCTTTGTCCAGGACCTCGAGTACTTGCCCCACATAGTCTATCATATACTGAGGCGTACTCTATGGCCAATCAAGGGACATTCTACTGAAGCCAAACTTGAAGGCACTATGAAGACTTTGATATTCTATATTGTCAATGGCATCAGATTCAACTCCCAGGATTTATTCATCAGACAACTTGCTGCATCTAGGATTGATCTGTTTGGCCTAAAGTTTTATGCTCCATGGGTGATGCACCTAATCAAGCTTCATTCTACTATCAACTATCAGCCTTCAGCACGCAACCATCTTGTCTTTTTGCCTGAGGTTGATCTATCAGTTGAAGCCATCTACCCCGAGCCTGCCAAGGAGCCGATATATCTTCACAATGCTGATCATCAGAGCTTCACGCAGCCCATAGAAGGAGTTCATGTTCCAAATGCTGCTGTTCCTGCTTATCCTCTTGCTGGCAATGTGCGTCTGCCTCATCGAGCAAATACAAAAGCCACTGCCAGTACAGTTGCTCAAAGGCCTCGAAAGCGTTCTCGTGTACTCAATGACCGAGAACTGCTTGTGGCCTTACATCAGAAGCAGGACAAGCACCACGACTAGCTGAAGCGTCAGATGCATAGTCTCTTTGTGGATGTCAATCGCATTCGCAATCTTGCCACCAAGAAATCATTTGTTGCCCATGAAAATGCACGGCGGTCCTGGAAGAGCCTCACTCTACTGTGTTCTAAAGATGATCTTCGAGGAGATGGCTTCACCGAAAGCTTCAAGTTTGACTCCAGGCCTCCACCTAATGCAAGCTAGCGTCGTACTCCCTCACTTGAAGATTCTGAGTATTCATCTTCGGCTGCAACTATTGTTGCGAATGTCGTCGATGAAGAAGACAAAGCCACTTCACCGACCATGGCTACACTGCATCTCGACTCTGCACCAAGCCCTCCAGCTCCTTCTGGGAATGAGTAGATGCTCTATGTCTTCAAACCTTTTTGGTCATTACTGACAAAAGGGGGAGAAGCATATGAGTTGATAGTCTTCAAGCGGGTCCTTATGGGTGGCTGCATTATTTTGCTAAGTTTATACAACTCTCGTCTTTTGATACATTTGATTCTCTGAGTTGTAACACTTAAACTCGATGGTCGTCTGCTACTTCTTCTGCTACTCTGTGTTGCAATGATAAATTCCGCATGAAGTCATTCTATAGACGTCCATTTTTCATTATGCATATCATTATCTTTGTTATCTTTCTATATGCATATTGTATTGTCCTCACACTTTGAAGATGGCCTCCACAAAGAAAAACCTGCCATGTGCATTTGCATTCAAAAGCAAATCATTTATATGCACATCTTCAGGGGGAGCCTCGTCATATGTATGAAGACAATACTCCCAACACTAAACTTTCACATACTTTTATCCCCGTTGAAAACTTCAACCAGTTTGTCATCAATCACCAAAAAGGGGGGAGATTGTAAGTGCATCTAGTGGCACCCCTAGTTGGTTTTGGAGTATTGACAACAAACTTGGTTGAGGGACTAATGTGTTTGTGAGAATTGTAGGATAACACAGATAATAGTCCCATATTGATTCGGTTTACCTACCAGAGATGACCCCTAAAAATGTGTGAGGACATTGAAGACAATGGTGGTTTGTGAGGATATTCACAATGAAGACTATGACAGGTGAAGACATCGCATGAAGACTATGGAGTGCGAAGACATAGTTGTTTCATAGTTTCCTTTTCTTCTTGTTGAGTCATAGGAACCACCGTACTGTTAAGTGGGGTCCAAGTGAACAAAGTCAGAGTGACTGATGTGATGCTCAACCAAATCCTATGCCTTCGAGCAAAGACAATGAGAGAAAATCTTACCCAGAGCTGGATGAGTCAGCTTTGCTTGTAGCCCAAGCTAAGCTGCCGCGTGTGTTTGAAATCTGACTATTGGACACGTGTCAGTTCCTTAGTGACCTAGGGTCATTTTGGACAAATCAGGTCGAGTTGCCTCCTGGCTATAAATAGCCCACCCCCTACACCATAAATTGGTGGCTGCTCAGAGTTAGTGCACGGCTTTTGTTGTTTGAGAGCAACCCACCTCCGAAGCCTTTGAGAGGGTAATCCTTGCGAGGACAAAGCCCAAAACACCCAGAGCCAAAGAGTGTTAGGCATCACTGAAGTCTTTCTGTCGCGTGATCTGAAGACTTATTACACTTGAGGACCGTGAATCCTCCAGCCGGTTAGGCGTCGCGTCCTGAGCATCCAAGAGTCATTGTGGATTGCCGGTGAAGAAAGTATGTGAAGGTTTGGAAGTCTCCCTTGAAGACTTACCAGAGTGATTGGGCGAGTGTCAGCGTCCTAGACTTGGGGGTATCCAGTCCTGCCTGCCTGCGGCCCACCGTGTGACTTCATCTACGGTCTGGTATGGCCCAGCTTCAACACCAACACAACAAGACCCTCGCGAGGGGCCAAGCCTCGCGAGGCGGATGACGCCAAGACCCCCGAAAGAGGTGGCCTCCTCAGGAGGGCTCCTGAGGGGCGGAGAGTTCTCTACCTCATGAGGCTCAGCTAACGTGAGCCATGATGACCAAGGCCAGGCGGGCGCCAGGCGCGTGCAGAGCGCAGGTTTCCTCTTCAGTGCAAGGGAGGCAAGCCATAGGCGCGGAGTCCTGAGGGATCAACCAAAGGATTCCATTCTGATGCAACAAGACCAAGACCACCATGATGGTAGGAAGGAGGTCATCACCGAGCCCACCACAGCGTCACGACCAGAGGCTTTTCGCGGGCGAAGACTACTTTTGTCAGGATAGACTGTACTACTTGTCCCCTTTCAAATCCCGCCGTTGTGGAATCCCTTCCCACTCATATTTGAGAAGAGGACCGAGGCCACTATATATAGGGCTTAGCCACCACCATAGAAGAGGACCGAAACTAGAACAAGTGGAGCACCACACTAGCTCAAGAACACCTCACCTCCTGAGGCTTTTTCATCCTTTGTACTAGTTCATCCATAGCCCCTCGAGGCAATCCACAACACCACACTAGATTAGGGTATTACACCACAACGGTGGCCTGAACCAGTAGAAATCTCTGTGTCTTTGTGTCTCTGTGAGCTCGACGCGCTAGGCTAGGGAGGATCGCGGGTAGGCAGGCTGGGCAGGTTGAGATCTCCGCACGCACCCCAGAGTTTGAATCTCTCAAGGTTTGCCGGATCCCTAAATCCGACATTTGGCGCGCCAGGTAGGGGTGCGTCGGACCCTCTCTTCCGTTGTTTGATCCGCCACTGTTCCGACACCTCCATGCCCAACGCGCGCAGGGCTCACGCCGAGCGTCGAGCTACAGTCGCCGCCCACGTCGCTCACACGGCTCCGGCGGGTGACGGCTGCGCCTATCGCGCTCCTTCTCCGGTGGCCAACGCCGCCACGGGCCCTGCCGGCCACGAGCAGCAAGTTTCATCGCTGCACCCGTCGGTGCGCCGCGACGGCCGCTCCGCCACTCCTTCACTGACTCTAGCAGCTTCGTCATCCCACGCGTGCCGCGGTTAGGTGGACACGCAAGCCGCTCTGCTCACGGCATGGGAGCTTCTTCGTTACCGTCCGGTGGGTGACCTCTACGAGGAGTGGCTCGAGCGGATTGCCGAGCTCATCAGCATCGCGCACAGGGACTCTGACGGGCCAGCTCGCTCGCTGCCTCAGCAACCACCCGCAGCGGGCGACGTCGCGCATGGGCCTCTCCTCTACCTCCGGCCTGGGGTGCCATCATCGAGCCAAGGCATATGGCTCCACGATGCGACCCGCAGTGCCTGACGCCGGCTCGAGACGACATGAGCTGCCAGGTGGTGCAACGTCCCCAAGGAGAAGCGCGCGTGCTTCCAGCACCCCAGCACCAGGCTCGCGAGCCGCCACAGGAGGTGGCGGTGCGCGCGCACCAGGACTATGTTCCACCCCCTTGACGACCTCCGGTGGCTACACAGGATGCCGTACGTTCACTGCAGAGCTCCGCAACATCGTCTGGCCGAGCAAGTTCAAGCCTGACCTGCCTCCATGCTATGATGACACCACAGACCCTGCCGAGTTCCTACAGCTCTACGAGCTGAGCATCGAGGCGGCCAACGGTAATAAGAAGATCATGGCAAACTGGTTCCTGATGGCCCTCAAGGATGGCGCACGTTCTTGGCTCCTGAACCTGACCGAGGGGTCGGTTTCTTCCTAGGAAGAGATGCGCAGCCGCTTCATCGCCAACTTCCAGGGCACTCGCGACCGTCCGCCGGCCGCCGGCGACCTGCGCCATGTCAAGCAGCAACCTGGAGAGACCGTACATAAGTATATCCAGTGCTTCAACAACGTCCGCCTCAAGATTCCCAAGGTGTCTGACAAGGCCATCATCTTCGCGTTCACCGATGGCGTCCGCGATGTCAAGATGAAGGAGGAGCTCGCCATCCACGAGGACCTCTGCACCGCTCTAGAGATGTTCAACGTGGCGAACAAGTGTGCGAGGGCTGAGGAGGGACGCCTCTCCCTCCTCGAGCTCCATGATGCTGACCCAGAGGACAAGAAGGCTAAGGCCAAGGAAACAAAGCGCAAGGGGCCAGCGGTGCTAGCAGCAGAGCCAGAGACCAAGCGCGGTAGCGACCACCCTGTGTCATCCAAGGGCAAGCGGCCGTTCTGCGCCTTCCACAACGTCTACAACCACAACACCAGCGACTGCCAAGAGCTCTGGGCTCTCCATGACGGGCGCCTCGGTCAACGCCCCGAGCGCAACAATCGGGGCTACGGTCGCGGAGGAGGCCGAGGCGGAGGTTGTTGGGATGGACGCGACCGCCGTCAGGAGTCGTGCGACCGCCGTCAGGAGTGGTGCAACCAGCCTCGTGAGGACCGCTGGCAGGACCAGCCTCGCGAGGGCAACTAGAGGGAGAAGCCTCGCGAGGACCGCCCTCAGGGCAACGCAGCTTTGCCTCCTCTGCCTCCACCACCAAGATGGAACGAAGATCACCACTAGGACGAGGGGGCTAGGGGCTTCCAGGAGCCTCGGGCCATTGCCTGCATCTTGGGCGGCTCGCAGGCCCTGGCTTCCCACCGTGTCTTCAAGCAGTTCGTGCGCGAGGTGAATGCAGCGCTCCCCAAGCTTGAAGCAACTCGCCCTCTCAAGTGGTCCAAGTGCGCCATCACCTTCGACTCTTCAGACCGGCTCAAGTGCGCGGCCACCGCTGGTGCACTCCACATGCTCTGCTCCCCCGTCATCAGCTACGTGACCGTCACCAAGACTCTCATCAATGGTGGAGCAGGGCTCAATGTTCTCTCTGTTCAAACGTTCGACAGACTCCAGGTGCCATACTACCAGCTGCACCCCACCAAGACATTCTCAGGAGTGACTGCCGGATCAACACACCAGATCGGGCAAGTTTGCTTCCCTGTCACCTTCGGCGAGAGCAACAACTACCGCACCAAGCTCATCGATTTCAATGTCGCTGACATTTGTCTTCCTTACAACGCCATCCTAGGGTACCCAGCACTGGCCAAGTTCATGGCGGCCACACACCATGGCTACAACGTCCTCAAGATGCAAGGAAGCGACGACATCATCACGGTCGCCTGCCAAGAAAAGGACACAGTGTGCTCCCTCGAGCGCGCCTTCCAGGGTACAATATTTGAGAACCCAGAAGACGAAGACGACACCCTCCCTCCTGAGGTCACCCCCAAGACGGAGAAGCTTCAGCTGAGCCAGGGGTCTCGTGAGGGAGCATCACTCGAGGACGCGGTGCCGAGTCTCGCGTCTCCGGACGTGGCGCCTTTAGACATCGCATAGGGAGGCGTGCCCGGTGCCCCTCTCAGGCTGGGCTTGGGAGCTCTCCTTTGGAGGGCCTCAGATCTAGCCAATGTCGCGAGAGTGGCGCTCGGGCACCATGTGGAAGCGCTCTTCAGAGCACGCTTCCCAAGAGAAGGCAGCAGGCGCGAGGCACCAGGCATTCAGGAGTTCATCAACAAGGCAATCGAGGAGATTCAGGAAGGAAGGGTTCTGCAAGTCGATCGTCGCCTGCCGCATGGCGTAGCTCACTGCCCTCGTGTGGGTAAGGAGTTCCGTGTCTGCATAGACATCCCCGGGCTCAACGAGGCCGTGTCTTGGCACCTCATGTGGCCGTCTCGTGTCTGCCGATGCGAGGGTCCGCCTCATAGCTACGTCTGCATGCCTTTTGGCCTGGCGGGAGCGGCTTGGGCGTTCCAGCGCTACATGAGGGACGCTCAGGCGGCCTGCGAAGCCAGGAACCAGACGCTCTTGGCGAAGATGGAGGAGCACCTTCAGGAGCCTTCCGGTCCCTCCGAGCCTCCCGAGGCTTGGCACCGGAGCGGCTCGTGAGGAACGGCTTCAACAACGCACGTTTTTTGTCTACTTGAACAACTCTTCAGCAATGGTACCAGGTGACATCTCCCTAGTTCGTTCAGTTTGGGGGCGCCCCTCGGGCTGCATCATCCCCAGGCCATGTGGGTTCGTTCCTACGGCATATATCCCCTTTTGCATTTTATCAGAGCAAGTTACAATCCTTTGCAAACTACTTTTGAATTATTGACTGCCTGACCGGCGCTTCGTCGCTAAGAACGTCTCGCACGCTTGCAAGCACTCCCACGACCGCCTCATGATTAAGGACTGGCACGGCGTCTGTGCTCCTGTCCGTCCCTGCAGCATCGCTAAACCCAAGTAGCTGAGCTCTGGCTCACGGGCCAGCCCCATGTACGTCACGTCCCGTGGTTCTTGGTGCCTTGTTCTCGCATGATCTAATCATAGGTGGATGAGTGAGGGCGCGCGACCTGGTGCCCCTGTGGCCACGGGAACCGCGCGCCGGTTGTTTTTCTTCAGGATCTTTGCATGAAAAGACTGGGCACGGCTGATACGTCTCCAACGTATCTATGATTTTTTATTGTTCCATGCTATTATATTACCCGTTTTGGATGTTTATGGGCTTTACTTTATACTTTTATATCATTTTTTGGGACTAACCTACTACCCGGAGGCCCAGCCCGAATTGCTATTTTTTTTGCCTATTTCAGTGTTTCGAAGAAAAGGAATATCAAAAGGAGTCCAAACGGGATGAAACCTTTGGGAGCGATCTTTTCGGAACAAATGCAAACCAGGAGACGTGGAGTGGACTTCAAGCAACAACCGAGGTGGCCACGAGGGTGCCCAATGCGCCCCCACCCTCGTGGGCCCCTCGAGCATCCACCGACCTACTTCTTCCTCTTATACATACTCCCGTACCCTGAAACCATCAAAACGGACCACGAAAACCTAATTCCACTGCCGCAACCTTCTATATCCGCGAGATCCTATCTTGGAGCCTTCATCGGCGCTCCGCTGGAGGGGGAATCGACCACGGAGGGCCTCTACATCATCTCCAAGGGCTCTCCGATGAGTTGTGAGTAGTTTACCATAGACCTTCGGGTCCATAGTTATTATCTAGATGGCTTCTTCTCTCTCTTTGATTCTCAATACAAAGTTCTCCTCGATCTTCTTTGAGATCTATTTGATGTAACTCTTTTTTGCGGTGTGTTTGTCGAGATCCGATGAATTGTGGATTTATGATCAAGTTTATCTATGAGAAATATTTGAATCTCCTCTGAATTCTTTTATGTGTGATTAAGTTATCTTTGCAAGTCTCTTCGAATTATCAGTTTGGTTTGGCTACTAGATTGATCTTTCTTGCAATGGGAGAAGTGCTTAGCTTTGGGTTCAATCTTGCGGTGTCCTTTCCTAGTGACAGCAGGGGCAGCAAGGCATGTATTGTATTGTTGCCATCGAGGATAAAAAGATGGGGTTTATATCATATTGCATGAGTTTATCCCTCTACATCATGTCATCTTTCTTAATGCGTTACTCTGTTCTTATGAACTTAATACTCTAGATGCATGCAGGAGTCGGTCGATGTGTGGAGTGATAGTAGTAGATGCAGAATCGTTTCGATCTACTTGTTACGGACGTGATGCCTATATACATGATCATGCCTAGATAATCTCATAACTATGTGCTTTTCTATCAATTGCTCGACAGTAATTTGTTCACCCATCGTAATACTTATGCTATTTTGAGAGAAGCCACTAGTGAAACCTATGGCCCCTGGGTCTAGATTTTATCATATAAGTTTTCCATCTACTTTTATTTGCATCTTTTACTTTCCATTCTATATCATAAAAATACCAAAAATATTTATCTTATCTTATTATCTTTATCATATCTCACTTTTGCAAGTGGCCATGAAGGGATTGACAACCCCTTTATTGTGTTGGTTGCGAGGTTCCTGTTTGTTTGTGTAGGTGCGTGGGACTTTTGAGGAGCCTCCTACTGGATTGATACCTTGGTTCTCAAAAACTGTGGGAAATACTTACGCTACTTTGCTGCATCACCCTTTCCTCTTCAAGGAAAACCAATGCAGTGCTCAAGAGGTAGCAAGAAGGATTTCTGGCGCCGTTGCCGAGGAGGTCTTCGCTCAAGTCAAGACATACCAAGTACCCATCACAAACTCATCTCCCTCACATTACATTATTTGCCATTTGCCTCTTGTTTTCCTATCCCCTATTTCTCCTTTGCCTTTTCTTTGCCTTCTTCCCGTATGTCTTTTTGTTTGTGTTTCCACGTGCGTTCTATTTGCTTGCATCTTTGATTGCTAAAAATCTATTGATATGGATCCACTTAAAGTATTCTACTTGGATCATCTTCGATCCTTATGCGCTCGTGCTGAAACCTCAACTAGCCTAGTTGATGGGAAATCTTTAGATGAGCATGCTCATTTTGTGCGTCACCGTTTGTCTGAAAAAGGGAGACTCTTATTGGATCAAATAAACAGATTGTTGTGTTATGCTTGGAATCTATGTGAGATTAATGGTTTTACTTTTTGCTCTAAGAACCCTAAAAACACCTTCCCTACCTATGTGAGTTTTATGAAAATGAAATCTTGTCTTTTTATGCAAGGGGTGTTTATAGTTACTATTGTATCGAAGAAATTGAAGAATTTGTTGCTTTTAAGGGTGCTTATGAAGTTGCTTCTTTGATTGAAAAGTATGATATTACTCTCTATGAATCTGAAAATTTTGACATACTTAAATATTGCAATGAAAACTATGCTCATAATGTCTATGACAAAGAATTTATTGAGATAATGATTGTTGCTTTGGAAGAAAATAATGATATGCATGAATCTATAGATAATGATTCCGATGATTTGATTGAAATATCCCTTGATGAACATGAATCTTGCTATTCTTGTGACCATGATGCCAATATTTATGAAGATGAATTTGCTATAGTTCCTTATGTTAAACATGAGATCCTTGCTATTGCACCCATACTTGGTAGTTCCTTCAATGAAAAGCATGATTGCAATGATGTTAGTATAAATCCTCTTGATGTAAATTGTGCTAATAATATGCAAAACCCTAAGCTTGGGGATGCTAGTTTTGCTATGTCTACTACTTGTTGCAATGATCATGATTGGGGTGATTCTTCTTTTGATCTTGAAAATTTATTTAACCCCCATGATAAATATGAGATTGATAATAATGTTTGCAATAATATTGAAAGTGGGTTTGGAAGAGTGTCAACTTTAGATCCCACATATTTGGAGAATGTTCAATCTTATGAAGTTTTTGATAAAAGTGGGTTTGGAGAGGTCATGACTTTAGTTAATGTTAATCCCAATATTTTGGAAGAGTGTCAACTTTGCATGCATGTGGATCGTGTTGAGAATATGTTATGTGATAGCTATTTTGTTGAATTTGCTTATGATCCTACATGTAATTATTATGAGAGAGGAAAATATGGTCGTAAAATTTTTCATGTTACTAAATTACCTCTCGTCATGTTGAGATTGCTATCATCTCTTTGTTCTTCCTTGCATATGCTAGTTTTTGCTTGCCTTGATAATTTGTTTGCTTACAAGATGCCTATGCATAGGAAGTATGTTAGACTTAAGTGTGTTTGTCACATGTTCTATGATGCTCTCTTTATGCTTCAATTCTTGTCTTTCATGTGAGCATCATTGAATCTCAATGCCTAGCTAAAAAGGCTTTAAAGAAAAGCGCTTGTTGGGAGGCAACCCAATTTTATTTTAGTTTTTTTCTTTTTGCTTCTGTTTAGTAATAAATATTTCATATAGCTTCTGTTTAGATGTGTTTTTTTTATTTTAATTAGTGTTTGTGCCAAGTAGAACCTATAGGATAACCTACGGTGATAGTTAATTTGATTCTGCTGAAAAACAGAAACTTTGCACGCGCGAAAATGATTTTAGTAATTCACAGAAACGTGATTTTGCGTTGATTCTTTTTTCTGTAGATGAATAGACAAATTTACCAGGACTTCCTATTTTGGTAGGATTTTTAGAGTTCCATAAGTATTCGAGAGTTACAGATTGCTACAGACTGTTCTGTTCTTTGACAAATTCTATTTTTCGTGTGTTGTTTGTTTATTTTGATGCATCTATGGCTAGTATCGGTGGGTATGAACCATAGAGAAGTTGGAATAAAGTAGGTTTAACACCAATATAAATAAAGAATGAGTTCATTACAGTACCTTATGTGGTGGTTTTTCTTTCTTGCACTAACGGAGCTTATGAGATTTCCTGTTGAGTTTTGTGTTGTGAAGTTTTCAAGTTTAGGGTAAAGATTTGATGGACTATGGAATAAGGAGTGGCAAGAGCCTAAGATTGGGGATGCCCCAGAAGGCATCCCCTCTTTCGTCTTCGTCTATCGGTAACTTTACTTGGAGCTATATTTTTATTCTCCACATGATATGTGTTTTGCTTGGAGCGTCTTGTATGATATGAGTCTTTCCTTTTTAGATTAAAACAATCATACTTGCTGTACACACCTTTTGGGAGAAACCCATATGATTTAGAATTTATTAGAATACTCTATGTGCTTCACTTATATCTTTTGAGCTAGATAATTTTTGCTCTAGTGCTTCACTTATATCTTCTAGAGCACGGCGGTGGCTTAATTTTGTAGAAATTGTTGATCTCTCATGCTTCACTTATATTATTTTGAGAGTCTTATAGACAGCATGATATTTGCTATGGTTATAAAATCGGTCCGAGAATGATGGGAATCCAAGTTGGGTATAATAAAAACTATCATAGAAAGTGAATTGGATGCTATGATCAATTTGATGCTTGATAATTGTTTTGAGATATGAGGATGGTGATATTAGAGTCATGCTAGTTGGGTGATTATGAATTTAAAGAATACTTGTGTTGAAGTTTGTGATTCCGTAGCATGCACGTATGGTGAACCGCTTTGTGATGAAGTTGGAGCACAGTTTTATTTATTGTCTTCCTTATGAGTGGCGGCCGGGGACGAGCGATGGTCTTTTCCTACCAATCTATCCCCCTAGGAGCATGCACGTAGTACTTTGTTTTCAATGGCTTGTAGATTCTTGCAATAAGTATATGAGTTCTTTATGACTAATGTTGAGTCCATCGATTATACGCACTCTCACCCTTCCACCATTGCTAGCCTCTCTTGTGCCACGCAACTTTTGTTGGTACCATACACCCACCATATACCTTCCTCAAAACAGCCACCATACCTACCTATTATGGCATTTCCACAGCCATTCCGAGAAATATTGCCATGCAACTTTCCACCGTTCCGTTTATTATGACACGCATCATCATTGTCATATTGCTCTTGCATGATCATGTAGTTGACATTGTATGTGTGGCAAAGCCACCTTAATAATTCCATACATGTCACTCTTGATTCGTTGCATATCCCGGTACACCGCCGGAGGCATTCATATAGAGTCATATCTTGTTCTATGTATCGAGTTGTAATCTTGAGTTGTAAGTAAATAAAAGTGTGATGATCTTCATTATTAGAGCATTGTCCCAAGTGAGGAAAGGATGATGGAGACTATGATTCCCCCACAAGTCGGGACGAGACTTCGGACTTTACAAAAAAATGAGAGAAAAAGAGAGAAGGGACAATGCTACTATCCTTTTTACCACACTTGTGCTTCAAATTAGCACCATGATCTTCATGATAGAGAGTCTCCAATGTTGTCACTTTCATATACTAGTGGAAAATTTTCATTATAGAACTTGGCTTGTATATTCCAATGATGGGTTTCCTCAAATTGCCCTAGGTCTTCGTGAGCAAGAAAGTTGGATGCACACCCACTTAGTTTCTTTTGTTGAGCTTTCATACATTTATAGCTCTAGTGCATCCGTTGCATGTCAATCCCTACTCACTCACATTGATATCTATTAATGGGCATCTCCATAGCCCATTGATACGCCTAGTTGATGTGAGACTATCTTCTCCTTTTTGTCTTATCCACAACCACCATTCTATTCCACATATAGTGTTATGTCCATGGCTCACGCTCATGTATTGCGTGAAAGTTGAAAAAGTTTGAGATTACTAAAGTATGAAACAATTGCTTGGCTTGTCATCGGGGTTGTGCATGATTAAATACTTTGTGTGATGAAGATAGAGCAACAGCCAGACTATATGATTTTGTAGGGATAACTTTCTTTAGCCATGTTACTTTGAGAAGACATGATTGTTTTATTAGTATGCTTGAAGTATTACTATTTCTTATGTCAATATGAAGTTTTATTTTGAATCATTTGGATCTGAACATTCATGCAACAATAAAGAAAATTACATTGAGAAATATGCTAGGTAGCATTCCACATCAAAAATTCTATTTTTATCATTTACCTACTCGAGGACGAGCATTAATTAAGCTTGGGGATGCTTGATACGTCTCCAACGTATCTATAATTTTTGATTTTTCCATACTATTATATTACCCGTTTTGGAATTTTTATGGGCTTTACTTTACACTTTTATATCATTTTTTGGGACTAACCTACTAACCGGAGGCCTAGCCCGAATTGCTGTTTTTTTTGCCTATTTCAGTGTTTCGAAGAAAAGGAATATCAAACGGAGTCCAAACGGGATGAAACCATCGGGAGAGATCTTTTCGGAACAAATGCAAACCAGGAGACTTGCAATGGACGTCAAGCAACAACCAAGGCGCCCACAAGGGTGCCCGACGCGCCCCCACCCTCGTGGGCCCCTCGTGCGTCCATGGACCTAATCTTCCTCCTATATATACTCCCGTACCCTGAAACCACCAGAAGAGACCACAAAAACCTAATTCCACCGCCGCAACCTTCTGTATCCGTGCGATCCCATCTTGGAGCCTTCGCCGGCGCTCCGCCGGATGGGGAGTCGACCACGGAGGGCCTCTCCGATGAGTTGTGAGTAGTTTACCATAGACCTTCGGGTCCATAGTTTTTAGCTAGATGGCTTCTTCTCTCTCTTTGATTCACAATACAAAGTTCTCCTCGATCTTCTTGGAGATCTATTCGATGTAACTCTTTTTTGCGGTGTGTTTGTCGAGATCCGATGAATTGTGGGTTTATGATCAAGTTTATCTATGAGAAATATTTGAATCTTCTCTGAATTCTTTTATGTGTGATTAAGTTATCTTTGCAAGTCTCTTCGAATTATCAGTTTGGTTTGGCCTACTAGATTGATCTTTCTTGCAATGGGGGAAGTGCTTAGCTTTGGGTTCAATCTTGCGGTGTCCTTTCCCAGTGACAGCAGGGGCAGCAAGACACGTATTGTATTGTTGCCATCGAGGATAAAAAGATGGGGTTTATATCATATTGCATGAGTTTATCCCTCTACATCATGTCATCTTTCTTAATGTGTTACTCTGTTTTTATGAACTTAATACTCTAGATGCAGGCAGGAGTCAGTCGATGTGTGGAGTAATAGTAGTAGATGCAGGCAGGAGTCGATCTACTTGTCATGGACGTGATGCCTATATACATGGTCATGCCTAGATAATCTCATAACTATGCACTTTTCTATCAATTGCTCGACAGTAATTTGTTCACCCACCGTAATACTTATGCTATCTTGAGAGAAGCCACTAGTGAAACCTATGGCCCTCGGGTCTATCCTTTATCATATAAGTTTTCCATCTACTTTTATTTGCATCTTTTACTTTCCAATCTATATCATAAAAATACCAAAAATATTTATCTTATCTTATTATCTCTATCAGATCTCACTTTCGCAAGTGGCCCTGAAGTGATTGACAACCTCTTTATTGTGTTGGTTGCGAGGTTCTTGTTTGTTTGTGTAGGCGAGTGGGACTTTTGAGGAGCCTCCTACTGGATTGTTACCTTGGTTCTCAAAAACTAAGGGAAATACTTACGCTACTTTACTACATCACCCTTTCCTCTTCAAGGAAAACCAACGCAAGCTCAAGACATAGCAACGGCGTCTGTGGTCGGGTCCGTCCCCGCAGCGTCAATAAATCCAGCGGCTGAGCTCTGTCTGGCAGGCTGGTCTCGTTCACGTCACCTCCTGGGGTCGTTGGTGTCTGGCCTTCTCATGCAATAACCTCAGGAAGCTCATTCGGCGCAGGCTGCCTAACCATCTTGCAGGAACAACCCAAGCATCTCTAATCAAGACCAGGCGCAACCCGCCTTGAGGTAGCGCCTCGTGAGTCCCGCGCTGGCTCACGGGTGCCCATATACGCCTCCTCTAGCCCCGCCGTGCAAGCCATGTGTCAGGGTGGGGTTGTACACGCCCCGGGGGCTCCCCTCAGAGGGAGCCCCCTCCCACGCACCAGTGGAAGCACCATGCTCTACGTTGGCCGTCGACACTACCGAGGAGCGGCTATGCCCGTGCAAGAGCGTAAGCGCTATGATCCGCGCTGGTGATAAACAACTAGGGATGGCCTCACGGCCGCATTAACCTCAGGAAGCCTCCGGGCTCAATGACTAGCCTCACCGCGCTGCTCTCCCTCGGGAAGGTAGCGCGAGGGGGCTGGGCACGGGGGCTACGCTTAGGTCACGCCTGGCGTACCCCACCTCGCCAGGCCTCACGGGCCTGGTCTTTGCGCACCCCTCCCAAGTGAGAGCTCGGCAAGGAAAAGGTAGGATGGTTTGTTCATACGTCAAGGGGGACTCATGATCACCACGTCTCAGGAGCCTAACTGGTCACGTAGCCCTTCACCTCTTGGGCTCGTCCTGGTGATCCGGATGACTCAACGACGGCTGAGGCATGCGCGGGTCCGGGCCCTACCGACGCATAACACCAAGACCTAGGTGTCATCCTTCTTTTTCAAGACGTTCGCATGTCAAGGGGGACTCTTGAGCATCGCGTCTCAAGAGCCTAACTGGTCACATAGCCCCTCACCTCTTGGGCTCGTCCTGGTGATCCAGACGACTCAACGACGGCTGAGGCATGCGCGGGGCCGGGCCTTGCCGATGTAGAACACCCAGGCTTGCCCCTGCATCTTTTCCTAAGTTGTTCGCACGTCAAGGAGGACTCCTGAGCATCACGACTCAGGAGCCTAACTGGTCATGTACCCCCTCACCTCTTGGGATCGTCCTGGCAATCCGGACCCAACGACGGCTGAGGAATGCGCGGGGTCGGGTTCTGCTGACGCAGAACAACAAAGTAAACGAAAAAGATGAAGGAGTATAATCTAGTTCTTACAAGACATATTGTTCCAAAAAAATAGTTTTAAAACGCCTCCTCGAGGCATGTCGCATGATGCAGGATAAACGACCAAAAGCAGAATCGCCTGGCCACCTCTTCAGACTTGGGCGTCACCACTGCCCGCCAGCAGAGCCTCTTCGCCAGGCGCGTCGCTCGTCCCACCGGATTTAGTCGGAGGACCAACGACCATGTACTTGCTCAGCATGGCGTCCACGGAGCTCTTCATGGCGGCAGCAGTAGCACCCTGGGAGTCGGCACCCACTGGAGTAAGGAAGGAGGAGAGGTTGAAGCTAGCATCCTGGAGATAAAGATGGCTGAAGACGCACGTCAGAGCCAAGGAAGAAAGCAAGCGCACCTCGCTTTCTACCAAGGATGCAAACCCGTGGACAGCATCTTCGAGCACCACCACAACTTCAGGAAGCAGAGTAGCAGGGCTCTCCCTCGGGGTCGTCACCACCGCCTTTCTCGAGGGATCATCTCCAAAGAGCGGCCTTGTGGAAGTGTGCCTTGAGGGAAGAAAGGGTGTCGCGCTCCATGGAAGCCACCTTCTTGGCCTCGGTCAGGGCCGCGTGGGCTGCCTCTGTCTCACCCTTCAGCTTCGTCAGGCGGTCGTGCTCTCTAGCCTGCTCTAAGGCCATCTTCTTCACCTCGGCGTCTTGTTTGGCAACGACAGCTTCCTGGGCCTTCAGCTTCTCCTCGCGCTCCTGGAGCTGGCTGGCCTGGGCGACCTGCCGGTCCTGGAGAGCCTTCAGATCAGCCTCCACCGCACGGCATCGGCCCTCAGCTTCTGTGGCCTCCTGCCGCGCCAGGTCGCGTGCCATGGCGCTACCCCAACCGCCTTCTGGGCCTCCTCCGCGGAACCCCAGGCCGCGCGAACAGACGCGTCAGCCTTGAGGCAGCCAGAGATCAGCCCCAGGCGTCCCTACGCCGAACGATGATTCGGCCCCTGAAGCTCACCCTAGAGGAGGTCCAGCGCTGCCCTTGCCTCTTCCAGGGTCCCGGAGGGAGCAGGAGCACCATGACTCGGCCATGCACTGGGTAAGGAAGGAGATGCTCTCGGCGCCAAGGCAGAAGAAACCTCAGCCTCAGGAAGGACCGGGGGCTCCGGAGGCTGGTTATCCTCATCAGCCGCGGCAAGGCTGGGTGCCGGAGCAGTTAGGCCTGCTGAGGGCACCGGCACCTCCTGAGAACGGGCATCCATGTCCTCTAGAGATGGCGTCACCTCTGGGGCTATGGGGGCAGCGACACTCTTCTTCACCAGGGCCGCGGTGGCCCCTCCATTGCTTGTGGATGCGGAAACCTCCGTACCCTCCTTTTGCTTCTTCGACGGCTGCTGCCTAACATCAGGAGAAGACACTCAGAACCACTTCAGGAACCAACAAGCAAAGTTAAGAGAGAGACTTACTGGTCGACGAAGGCATAGCGGCTCTTCATGCTCAGCAGCGGGCGCTAGGGTGGAGCAGCTGGTGCCGAGCTCTTGGGGGCAGGAGAGCTTGTGGTTGGCGCCACCCGGGACGGCGTCGGCGAAGGTGGGCTGCTGCCCGAAGGGATCAACGCGGACCTGCTTTTCTTCACAACCACTTGCTTGGGCTGCTTCAAGGAGGCCACCCCAGACCTCGTGGTGACTCCCAGAGGGTGCGACACCTCCACCATAGAGGGCTCGTCATCATCATCATCATCAGGAAGGTCGCGCAGGAGCTCCCTCCACTCCGGGGTAGAGGATTCTTCCATAACCTCATCCTCGGTGGCCTCGGAGGATTGGCCGTCGGAGGACAGGTGCACCAAGGAAGTAGGCGCCAAGGAAGACCCCAGCCGCACGAACCCGAGCTTGTCAAAGACAGGCATGGCCGCGACAACCTCCTCGGCATCATCACGACAGTACAGCGGAAGCCAGTCCTCCGGAGGGTCGCTCGGGTCCTTCCTCGTCAGGTAGAGCAGCACCTAGTTCAGCTCCTCCTCGGGAAGGGGATCTCGGCACAGGCGGATCTTGTCATTGTCACCACCAAGCTTCCACAAGGGGCGGGGACGGGCTTGAAGTGGTGCGATGTGCTGCTTCAGGAACTCCCTGATGAGCATGGCTCCCATCAGCATCACGCTCTTCAGCTCCTTGTCCATCTCCTCACAAACGGCATCAAGGAAGGGTCGATGATCTTCTCAGAATGCCACCACTTCTCAGAGACGGGGAATGCGGTCAACAGCGCCAGCGAGCTCTGGGACCTCTTGGCATCCATCAGGACCCACCTCTTCATAGCATCCTCCACCTTCTTTCTGGCATGGGAGATTACGTTGCCACCCCACACCGAGACAAAGCCGATGCACCCAACCGGATTGTCGCCGGTCTTGCGGAGATAGAAGAAGTGGCGGAACAGGGCAACAGAGGGCATCACCCCCATGAACGCCTCACAGTAGAAAGCGAAAAGGGACAGAAGGAGGATGGGGTTGGCATGGATGTGGAGCACATGGAGACCATAGTGGTGAAGGATGGCGAAGAAGAAGGGGGAGAATGGAGGTACCAGCCCCGAGAAGACGTTGTGCATGAAGAAGGGGAAGAAGTTGCTACCCGAGGGCTCTGGTGCACTGGTGGCGACCCAGAGCGTGGTCTTCTTCCACTTGTTATCGTCGATCGCCGTCAGGAGGAGCGTGGTCTGGAGCCTCTCCCCAGTCACGCAGGGTGCCAGCAGCCCTGGCTCGTACCAGGCGAAGCCGGCGGCCAAGGAAGAAGCCGTGGTCTTCTCGGCGGCCATCAAGCAGGATATTTGATGGAAAATCGACAGATCTGGTGAGCTCTTCCGCTGTGGGGAGAAGGGGATCTGGAGCAAGACAAAGAAGGAGCAATGAAAGCCTGGCGGCAGGCGGCACCCCTTTTTGTCAGACAGGAGCAGTTGCCAAGGCAACGTGGGGAAACGGAGCCGCCCACGTCCAATCAATCACCACGCGTCATCAAGGCCGCAGGCGGTTAGGGCTCGCGGCGCTCCACACTTGCCCTTTGGCTTTGCCTGGAAGACAAGTTCGAGCGCGCCTTGGGCCCGGGGGCTACTGTCGGTGTCCTAGACTTGGGGGTATCCAGTCCTGCCTGCCTGCGGCCCAGCGCATGACTTCATCTACGGCCTGCTACGGCCCAGATTCAACACCAACATAGCAAGACCCTCGCGAGGGGCCAAGCCTCGCGATGCAGACGACGCCAAGACCCCCAAAGGAGTTGGCCTCCTCAGGAGGGCTCCTGAGTGGCGGAGAGTTCTATGCAGCTACCTCAAGAGGCTCAACTGACATGAGCCATGACGACCAAGACCAAGACCGCCAGGACGGCAGGACGGAGGTCATTGTAACACCCAGCATGCGGCTATATCTCTCACGTGTCGAGGCACGACTTAGAGGCATAACCGCATGGTGGTTTTGTCGCAAGAAGGTTTATCTTCACACAATCCCATGTAATGAACAAGAATGGGATAAAGAGTTGGCTTACAATCGCCACTTCACACAATGAACATATAATTCATACATCATTCAGAGTACACACATAGTACGACTATGGACGAAGCCAAAAGAAAAGAAGATAACCCAACTGCTAGATCCCCGATTGTCCCAACTGGGCCCCACTACTGATCAACATGAAATGATACATAGCAACGACCAAGGTCTTCGTTGAGCTCCCAATTGAGGGGGGGTCGGTGGTTGTGCAGAGAGGTTAGGTGGTACGACAAAAGAGAAACGCAAACATAGTTGGTCTCAGAACGGTCAACAAACGCAACCGAGAGAAGTGAGGAGCGGCAACTACGAGCGAATGCAAGTTTTAAGAAAACAATGTCGATGCAATGCGTGTGATGCTATGAGATGAGATGCATGACATGAACAAAATGCAAAACTAAAGACAAAAACCCAACCATGAAGGAAAATCACAACACATAGCCGGCAATGGCAAGAGTTGGACTTACAATTATGGAAAGTTACATCCGGGGTGTTACAACACTCCACCACTACAAGAGGATCTCGTCCCGAGATCTACGATGGCACCGGAGAGAAACGGAAGAGGAAGAGAAGAGGTAAAACTAAGTTGCTTCTTCGACCAATGGGTGAAACCAAAGAACCTTGAGAGGTTGAAAAGTTGAAAGAAAGAACATATCAGAGTTGAACACAATTGTGAGCACTGCAGTAGAAAATAGAAACTAGGAACTAGGAAGAACAAATTCGAACAGCACACCGGTTGAAAAGAGATGCAAGACTTGATAAGATGAAATTAACTTGAAGAAATGACACAACACACCGGTTAAATGGATAAGCATGAAAAGAACACGATCCTCACAATTCGAGATGATGAGTGAAAAGAGCAACATCGCAATGCCTCCATAAGAAAGAATAGAAGATAGATCATTGGAATAACAGAATGGAGAAGAAAATGCTAACTTGTGCCACAAATGAGCTTGGAAAGCACCCTTCCAAGAAGGTTATAACGGAGTTGTTGGAAAACTAACAACGAAAGCACAAGCTTGTTGTGGGCTTATGGAAAACTTCTCAAAATTGAGGCAAAATTCTGCCACTATGGAAACAAATAATATAATTGATAACACCAACAAGATGAAAAACTTCTTCCACCAAGATGATAGTGAGATAACTTGGACCATTGATAATCACCACAATAGCAACATTCCTTAGGGAAGGCTTTAGGTGAAATATGACACAAGATAAATCCAACGAAGAGATTAATGGATTTAAAATACCTCATTCTTGACAACATGTGATTCACGAAACATGAATAAAAATTGTCAAGAATGATATAACACCATCTCAAAAGATGAGATAGAAAGAACTGCACTTTGTATGCAAGATGAAGAATGCTTGAACTCCTCAAAACAAAACATGTGTTAAGCACCATGTTTATTTTAGAGTATAGCTTGGCGGATCTTAACTTCGAGAGAAATCTTGAAGAACAATTGAAGGATGAAAGGAATCCTTGATGAACCACCATGTAGAGCCTCCATGGAAAACTCTGGTAATAAAAGGATGATAGAAAGAAAGAGAAGTTGAAAACACAAGGTGAAGCCTTGCGATGATTTATAAGGAGCTTCATGATGATATAACCGAGAGAACTTGGAACTCCAGAAAGAAAAGATGAACATCTTAGAACCGAGAATTTATTCCTCATGAACAAACTCCAATGGAAGGGATTAATCACTTGGATGAAACAAGAATAAGAATTATGTTATGCGTATTCTTCACCAATTTAAATTGGTGAGAAGCATTGGATTTGCATACTACTTATTCGCGTTGAAAATGATTAAAGAGAGATATAGCGCGAACTTGAGAAGGTATTGATGGAATCACCGGTGGGATTTGGAAACAGCGAATATTTGATATGATAACGAAGGAAGTGAAATCTTGAACGAACCACCGTAAGAATTGAAAATGAAAGTAGCAAAGGCACAATTCACCGGGAAGAATTGGAAAATGAATGAAGATACTTGAGGGGATTTAGATACATGAGAACAAAGAGATCATGAACTGATTAGAGGATATTTGAATGATGCATCGGAAGAATTTGAGAACGAGAGTTGAAAGCTGAGAATGAATAATTCTGAGATGATGGGCTACGGAGAATCAATCTGAAAAGACTCTTGAATTGCTCTGGATGGGTGAAAAGAATTTCTCATGATTGAAACAAATATGGGGATGGCATGAAGCTAGAACCATGAATCTTCAAGAGAGTGGACCAAGATTTTAGGAGAAATCTCTTCCTCGGTTTTCTGTGTTGAGAAAGACGATGAGAAACACCATCATGAGTTGTTGAGATACTCCGGGAGAATGAAAAACAAAGATGTTGAGCCAACAATGAAACATAATTTGAAATCGGTCCTGGAAAACATCTGACTGATGAAATTCATTCTTACGTCAAACTTCGAAAAGAATTTGGGAATGGCTCCAGGAAAATTAGAAGAGTCAGGTAAGATCCTAGGAAAAGACATGTGGGTTAGGGCCCACTCGAAAGAAACATCATTGAATGATTGAAATAGAGATTGCACCGGTAGAATTAAATAGCTTGAATAAGAGAAAACCTTGAAGTAACTCGAACGGATTAAGAATGGAAACATGATTCTTCTGAGATATCTTGAGCACTCCGGATAAGAATAGAGAGAGGTGAACAATTAAGAGGTGCACCAACATGGAAAAACATTTGAAACGATGAAAGGGATATGATCAACACTGAAAGCTTGAATTAAATCCACCAGAGAAGAAACATAACGAAGAATGATGAACTTGAAACTGCTGGCCAACTTAATGATAATTACTAGGTAAGAACATTGTTTGAAAAGAATGAAGAGACTTCACATGAATAAAATGGATAGTTGACTGAGAAATCTGAGTCCTTGAAGAAAAGGGTGGGAGGGCGGGGAAAAAACAAAGGCAACTTGGGGCAGATGGAATGGATACCGTTGAAAAAACTTAGAATTGATCTCGCAAATGTTGAAATGATCGGATCCACTTGAAGAGAAGCACACCGGTTGAAAAAGAATTAACATGACGACCTCGATGATCAAGAAGGATTAGTATTCACATAGAAATTTGAGAACACCGTTTAGGAAAGGTATGGATTCAACATTTGACTTCGAAGCAACTCGAATACCACAAATAAAACAAAACAAAGGATTTGGCTTGCAGAATAAGCCGGAAACAAACATATGATAGATCCCATATCTCTATTGGAAAGATATCCTACGAGATACTTGAATTCCCACTTATAAACTCCCTAAACTTTCTGGTTATGCAATCTGGTGTTGGGGATACAGGGGAAGCAATATATATCTCATCCAAAACTAACAATTCCTACATCCAAATTGTATCCATCCGTCAACACATAACCAAGAAACCTTCGGAAATCGTGTACCTCAACCTTCGAAAAGCATCCGTTATACGAGCTATGGCAATACTCCCAAACTCCCAAGTACTGGGTGGCCTCGAGGTTATCTTCCACTAGCTGCATAAAAGAGATTTTCGATGTCGGTGAAACTCAGGTATTCCAGAACTGCAACGATAAAATTATGACGACAACACCTCGGAGCTCAACTCCCCAGGACACTGCCACAACCCCTAAATGTCAGGAGGCACCAAGAACAATGTTCTTGTCATAAGAATATCGGAACGATCCCAAGATACCCGCGTGATCATAAAAAATTGGTGAAATTCGAGGAGAGGAAAGACAAAACATCTACGTCAGGAGGCCTCACCAGAGCGATGAAGGTACTGAGGAGTTAAAAGAATCCTACTCTCCGATATATATAATCCTAAGACTCAAAACATTTTTGTTCTAGACTCAACAACGTCAATGATTCGATCAAGCAGGGGGGCTCCTAAGTCGGGGATGGCTTTGAATACCAACTTGTAACACCCATGATGCGGCTATATCTCTCACGTGTCGAGGCACGACTTAGAGGCATAACCGCATGGTGGTTTTGTCGCAAGAAGGTTCATCTTCACACAATCCCATGTAATGAACAAGAATGGGATAAAGAGTTGGCTTACAATCGCCACTTCACACAATGAACATATAATTCATACATCATTCAGAGTACACACATAGTCCGACTATGGACGAAGCCAAAAGAAAAGAAGATAACCCAACTGCTAGATCCCCGATCGTCCCAACTGGGCCCCACTACTGATCAACATGAAATGATACATAGCAATGACCAAGGTCTTCGTTGAGCTCCCAACTGAGCTCGGTTGCATCACCTGCACTGGTATCAACGGCACCTGCAACTGTTGTGATAGTATCTGGTGAGTCATCAGGACTCAGCAATCTCAGAACCCGCAAGATCAAGACTATTTAAGCTTATGGGTAGGATGTGGTTATGAGGTGGAGTTGCCGCAAGCACTAAGCAAATATGGTGGCTAACGTACGCAAATAAGAGCGAGAAGAGAAGCAATGGAACGGTCGAGAAACTAGAAGTGATCAAGAAGTGATCCTGAAGACTACTTACGTCCAAACATAACCCAAGCCGTGTTCACTTCCCGAACTCCGCCGAAAAGGGACCATCACGGCTACACACACGGTTGATGCATTTTACTTAAGTCAAGTGTCAAGTTCTCTACAATCGGATATTAACAAATTCCCATCTGCCACATAACCGCGGGCATGGCTCTCGAAAGTTTATACCCTGCAGGGGTGTCCCAACTTAGCCCATTATAAGCTCTCACGACCAACGAAGGATATTCCTTCTCCCGGGAAGACCCGATCAGTCTCGGAATCCCGGTTACAAGACATTTCGACAATGGTAAAACAAGACCAGCAAGACCACCCGACTGTGCCGACAAATCCCGATAGGAGCTGCACATATCTCGTTCTCAGGGCACAATGGATGAGCAATCCGTACAACTAAAACCATACCTCAAGTTTCCCTAAGGCGGGCGCTACAAAGGGCTCTAGTTTGGACCAACACTCAGAGGAGCACTGGCCTAGGGGGGTTTAAAATAAAGATGACCCTCGGGTTTGCAACCCCAAGGGAAAGTTATAGGTTGTTAGGCAAATGTAAAACCAATGTTGGGCCTTGCTGGAGGATTTTTATTCAAAGCGAACTGTTAAGGGGTTCCCATACACCCGACCGCGTAAGGAACGCAAAATCAAGGAACATAACACCTGTGTGACGGAAACTAAGGCGGCAAGAGTGGAACAAAACACCAGGAATAAGGTCGAGCCTTCCACCCTTTACCAAGTATATAGATGCATTAATTAAATAAGAGATATTGTGATATCCCAACATAACCATGTTCCAACATGGAGCAATCTTCAACTTCACCTGCAACTAGCAACGCTATAAGAGGGGCTGAGCAAAAGCGGTAACATAGCCAAACAACAGTTTGCTAGGAAGGGTGAAAAAGTTAGAGGCTGACATGGCAATATGGGAGGCATGGTAAACAAGTGAAAGGTAGTGTAGCATAGCGATAGAACGAAGCAACTAGCAAGCAAAGATAGAAGTGATATCGAGGGTAATGGTCATCTTGCCTGAGATCCTGCAAGGAAGAAGAACGAGTCCAAGAAGAAGACAAACGGATGTAGTCGAACGAATCCTCACAACTCCGGAACGAAAATGAAGCTAACGAGAGAAGCAAACCGGAAAGAAGCAAACAACATGGTAAACAACCATCACATAATCATGGCATGATGCACAACCAAGTATGATGCATGTCCGGTTTAGATAGGCATGGCATAGCAAAGTGCAACAAACGATACTACAAGATAAGTGGAGCTCAATATGCAACGAGTTGCATATTGACGAAACACCACATTCGAGTTATTTAGTTCGCTCTTGTTTAGGTACAACAATAATATTAAATGTGGTTAACCATGGTAAGAGGTGAAACATAAGTAAACTAACTATTTAGGCAAGTTTAAATGAGGCCGGAAACAACAAACAACAATTCCGGAAAATCCCCATGTGCATAATTTCAGTTTGGTACTGTTCTGCCTATTACAAAATTTTAGAGTTGTTAAACATGCAAAGTAAGTGCACCAAGTTAAACTAGGCATTTTTCCACCCCATTTACATATAAAGTTTATTAAAATTGGAGCTACAGTTATTTAGTTATGAAACAAATCATTTTAACATGGCATTTATGCAAAATTAAACAAACAACAAGTTTAAACATTTAAACATGGATGAGAGTAGCTTATTATGAAACTAGATGAAAAACTAAGCATTTTACATATATAAATTATTTACATATGATGCACGGTTTGTGAGATATTAAATGCATGAACATGAGGGACTTTTCTATAAAATTGTAAATCCTGGTATAAATAGACAAATTCGCAGAACCGGAAAAAAATGTAACGGACTGAAGCTACACATAACATGGGCTAAACAGAGGAGGGGCTGTGGGCGCTCACCCATGGGCCAAGCCCAAGATGGCGAGGAGGAGGGAGGCTGAGGCTGGCTGGCTTCGGCTGGCCTTGCAGCCGCGGCAGCCCACGCAGGCGAGCAAAGGAGGCTCGCGCGGGTGACGTGGAGCAGGTCCACGCTGGATGAGGACGAGCGTCAGGAGGTCAATGCAGGGAAACAACGGCGCGATGCAGGGCTTGGCGAGCGCGGGCACACGAGTGGGAGACAACGACGATGGGGAGTCCGGCATGGCGCGGGTCTCCCGGCGAAGAAGCTTGTCGGCGTGCGAGTTTTTGTGCTGGAGAGGCTCCATGGCTGCTGCTTGGGGTTCCTGGTTAGAGAGAGAAGTGAGAAATGAGAAGCACAAGGAGAAGGGAAAGACAGGGGAGGAGAGGAGCGGGACGAGACCGGTCCTGGTCGTGGCCGTCGATGGCGGGGTCGCCGGATGGCACGGCCTACAGGTTTGGCAAGGGACTTGGCGCAGGTAGGGGAGGCATGCGGTCGTGGATCCGTTCCTTGGGAAACCTTGAACGGCTAGCGGCTTGGCTTGGCGCAGCGGAAGAGCAGGGGCGTTGCAGAAGACGGGATCCGGGCATGGGGAGCTCTCGTTCCCGGCGGCAGAGAGGGAGATCCGGCCGGACAGCTCAAACGGCGGAGGCGGGGTTCCTGTGATCCACGGGAGAGAGACCATGAGAGGAGGAGACAAAACGAGATGGGAGAAGGAAGGAGAGGGAAGGGCGCGGGACGACTGAGCACTGGCCTGGTCGACGGGGTGCTCGAGCAGGACGAGCAGGCAAGCTCTTGCTCATTGCAGAGGAAGCAGGTGGCGACGCTGGTTGGGGACGAGGAGGCCCTCGAGGCAAAGGCGCATGGGACTTGGGCAGCCAGCGGCTTGACTTTGGTGGCGCGAGGCCGCCATGTGAGGGAGCTCGGGGTGCGGGGACGAGGTGGCTCTGGACGGCGACGAGGCGGGGCTAAAGCTACTGCGGGAGAAGTCCGACAAGGAGCAGCTTGGGAGGCCTCAAGCACGAGGAACGGGGCTAGCTACTCTGGTTGCTGGGTGGCTGAAGGCGAGACGGCCGCGGGCGCCGGTTAGCTTGATGGGGAATTCAAGGGAGAGGAGGTGGTGGTTGGCCAGATCGATTGGATGGATCGGGCAAGCCCCGAGGAAGCGGGAGACCAGGTGGGTGGATCATGAGGGATCCCGAGGGAGATGGTTAGTGGGTGGCGGCGGCGCGGAGGATTTGATGGATGCGACAGCTAGGCTTAGGGTTAGACTGCTTATACAGAAGGTAGATAAAAGGAGGGAGGATTTGGATCATTGGATCGGGATCGGCCGGACGAAAAAATATGGCTAGGAAAGTCCAACTAAGAAAACAGAGATGTTTTATAGATGTTTGGGGATGATCCGAACCCAACGGTCACAACAGTCCGGTTCAGATTCGGAGCCGTTTTCGGACGCACGCAAGAGGGGGTGTCGGTGGTTGTGCAGAGAGGTTAGGTGGTATGAAAAAAGAGAAACGAAAACACATTTGGTCTCAGAACGGTCAACGAACGCAACCGAGAGAAGCGAGGAGCGGCAACTACGAGCGAATGCAAGTTTTAAGAAAACAATGTCGATGCAATGCGTGTGATGCTATGAGATGAGATGCATGACATGAACAAAATGCAAAACTAAAGACAAAAACCCAACCATGAAGGAAAATTGCAACACATAGCCGGCAATGGCAAGAGTTGGACTTACAATTATGGAAAGTTACATCCGGGGTGTTACAACACTCCACCACTACAAGAGGATCTCGTCCCGAGATCTACGATGGCACCGGAGAGAAACGGAAGAGGAAGAGAAGAGGTAAAACTAAGTTGCTTCTTCGACCAATGGGGGAAACCAAAGAACCTTGAGAGGTTGAAAAGTTGAAAGAAAGAACATATCAGAGTTGAACACAATTGTGAGCACTGCAGTAGAAAATAGAAACTAGGAACTAGGAAGAACAAATTCGAACAGCACACCGGTTGAAAAGAGATGCAAGACTTGATAAGATGAAATTAACTTGAAGAAATGACACAACACACCGGTTAAATGGATAAGCATGAAAAGAACACGATCCTCACAATTCGAGATGATGAGTGAAAAGAGCAACATCGCAATGCCTCCAGAAGAAAGAATAGAAGATAGATCATTGGAATAACAGAATGGAGAAGAAAATGCTAACTTGTGCCACAAATGAGCTTGGAAAGCACCCTTCCAAGAAGGTTATAACGGAGTTGTTGGAAAACTAACAACGAAAGCACAAGCTTGTTTAGGGCTTACGGAAAACTTCTCAAAATTGAGGCAAAATTCTGCCACTATGGAAACAAATAATATAATTGATAACTCCAACAAGATGAAAAACTTCTTCCACCAAGATGATAGTGAGATAACTTGGACCATTGATAATCACCACAATAGCAACATTCCTTAGGGAAGGCTGTAGGTGAAATATGACACAAGATAACTCCAATGAAGAGATTAATGGATTTAAAATACCTCATTCTTGACAACATGTGATTCGCGAAACATGAATAAAAATTGTCAAGAATGATATAACACCATCTCAAAAGATGAGATAGAAAGAACTGCACTTTGGATGCAAGATGAAGAATGCTTGAACTCCTCAAAACAAAACATGTGTTAAGCACCATATTTATTTTAGAGTATAGCTTGGCGGATCTTAACTTCGAGAGAAATCTTGAAGAACAATTTAAGGATGAAAGGAATCCTTGACGAACCACCATGTAGAGCCTCCATGGAAAACTCTGGTAATAAAAGGATGATAGAAAGAAAGAGAAGTTGAAAACACAAGGTGAAGCCTTGCGATGATTTAGAAGGAGCTTCATGATGATATAACCGAGAGAACTTGGAACTCCATAAAGAAAAGATGAACATCTTAGAACCGAGAATTTATTCCCCATGAACAAACTCCGAAGGAAGGGATTAATCACTTGGATGAAACAAGAATAAGAATTATGTTATGCGTATTCTTCACCAATTTAAATTGGTGAGAAGCATTGGATTTGCATACTACTTATTCGCGTTGAAAATGATTAAAGAGAGATATAGCGCGAACTTGAGAAGGTATTGATGGAACCACCGGTGGGATTTGGAAATAGCGAATATTTGATATGATAACGAAGGAAGTGAAATCTTGAACGAACCACCGTAAGAATTGAAAATGAAAGTAGCAAAGGCACAATTCACCGGGAAGAATTGGAAAATGAATGAAGATACTTGAGGGGATTTAGATACATGAGAACAAAGAGATCATGAACTGATTAGAGGATATTTGAATGATGCATTGGAAGAATTTGAGAACGAGAGTTGAAAGCTGAGAATGAATAATTCTGAGATGATGGGCTACGGAGTCTCAATATGAAAAGACTCTTGAATTGCTCTGGATGGGTGAAAAGAATTTCTCATGATTGAAACAAATATGGGGGTGGCATGAAGCTAGAACCATGAATCTTCAAGAGAGTGGACCAAGATTTTAGGAGAAATCTCTTCCTCGGTCTTCTGTGTTGAGAAAGACAATGAGAAACACCATCATGAGTTGTTGAGATACTCTGGGAGAATGAAAAACAAAGAGGTTGAGCCAACAATGAAACATAATTTGAAATCGGTCCTGGAAAACATCTGACTGATGAAATTCATTCTTACGTCAAACTTCGAAAAGAATTTGGGAATGGCTCCGGGAAAATTAGAAGAGTCAGGTAAGATCCTAGGAAAAGACCTGTGGGTTAGGGCCCACTCGAAAGAAACATCATTGAATGATTGAATAGAGATTGCACTGGTTGAATTAAATAGCTTGAATAAGAGAAAACCTTGAAGTAACTCGAACGGATTAAGAATGGAAACATGATTCTTCTGAGATATCTTGAGCACTCCGGATAAGAATAGAGAGAGGTGAACAATTAAGAGGTGCACCAACATGGAAAAACATTTGAAATGAGGAAAGGGATATGATCAACACCGAAAGCTTGAATTAAATCCACCGGAGAAGAAAAATAACGAAGAATGATGAACTTGAAACTCCTGGCCAACTTAATGATAATTACCAGGTAAGAACATTGATTGAAAATAATGAAGAGACTTCACATGAATAAAATGGATAGTTGACTGAGAAATCTGAGTCCTTGAAGAAAAGGGTGGGAGGGCGGGGAAAAAACAAAGGCAACTTGGGGCAGATGGAATGGATACCGTTGAAAAAACTTAGAATTGATCTGGCAAATGTTGAAATGATCGGATCCACTTGAAGAGAAGCACGCCAGTTGAAAAAGAATTAACATGACGACCTCGATGATCAAGAAGGATTAGTATTCACATAGCAATATGAGAACACCGTTTAGGAAAGGTATGGATTTAACATTTGACTTCGAAGCAACTCGAATACCACAAATAAAACAAAACAAAGGATTTGGCTTGCAGAATAAGCTGGAAACAAACATATGATAGATCCCATATCGTATCATGTGTCTATTGGAAAGATATCCTACGAGATACTTGAATTCCCACTTATAAACTCCCGAAACTTTCTGGTTATGCAGTGTGGTGTTGGGGATACAGGGGACGCAATATATATCTCATCCAAAACTAACAATTCCTACATCCAAGTTGTATGCATCCATCAACACACAACCAAGAAACCTTCGGAAATTGTGTACCTCAACCTTCGAAAAGCATCCGTTATACGAGCTATGGAAATACTCCCAAACTCCAAAGTACTGGGTGGCCTCGAGGTTATCTTACCACTAGCTGCATAAAAGAGATTTTCGATGTCGGCGAAACTCAGGTATTCCAGAACTGCAACGATAAAATTATGACAACAACACCTCGGAGCTCAACTCCCCAGGACACTGCCACAACCCCTAAATGTCAGGAGGCACCAAGAACAATGTTCTCGTCATAAGAATATCAGAACGATCCCAAGATACACGCGCGATCCTAAAAAAATGGTGAAATTTGAGGAGAGGAAAGACAAAACATCTACGTCAGGAGGCCTCACCAGAGCGATGAAGGTACTGAGGAGTTAAAAGAATCATACTCTCCAATATATATAATCCTAAGACTCAAAACATTTTTGTTCTAGACTCAACAATGTCAATGATTCGATCAAGCAGGGGGCTCCTAAGTCGGGGATGGCTTTGAATACCAACTTGTAACACCCACGATGCGGCTATATCTCTCATGTGTCGAGGCACGACTTAGAGGCATAACCGCATGGTGGTTTTGTCGCAAGAAGGGTCATCTTCACACAATCCCATGTAATGAACAAGAATGGGATAAAGAGTTGGCTTACAATCGCCACTTCACACAATGAACATATAATTCATACATCATTCAGAGTACACACATAGTCTGACTACGGACGAAGCCAAAAGAAAAGAAGATAACCCAACTGCTAGATCCCCGATCGTTCCAACTGGGCCCCACTACTGATCAACATGAAACGATACATAGCAATGACCAAGGTCTTCGTTGAGCTCCCAACTGAGCTCGGTTGCATCACCTGCACTGGTATCATCGGCACCTGCAATTGTTGTGATAGTATCTGGTGAGTCATGAGGACTCAGCAATCTCAAAACCCGCAAGATCAAGACTATTTAAGCTTATGGGTAGGATGTGGTTATGGGGTGGAGTTGCGGCAAGAACTAAGAAAATATGGTGGCTAACATACGCAAATAAGAGCGAGAAGATAAGCAACGGAACGGTCGAGAAACTTGAAGTGATCAAGAAGTAATCCAGAAGACTACTTACGTCCAAACATAACCCAAGTCGTGTTCACTTCCCGGACTCCGCCGAAAAGGGACCATCACGGCTACACACATGGTTGATGCATTTTACTTAAGTCAAGTGTCAAGTTCTCTACAACGGGATATTAACAAATTCCCATCTGCCACATAACCGCGGGCACGGCTCTCGAAAGTTTATACCCTGCAAGGGTGTCCCAACTTAGCCCATTATAAGCTCTCACGACCAACGAAGGATATTCCTTCTCCCGGGAAGACCCGATCAGTCTCGGAATCCCGGTTACAAGACATTTCGACAATGGTAAAACAAGACCAGCAAGACCACCCGACTATGCCGACGAATCCCGATAAGAGCTGCACATATCTCATTCTCAGGGCACAATGGATGAGCAATCCGTACAACTAAAACCAGACCTCAAGTTTCCCTGAGGGGGGCGCTGCAAAGGGCTCTAGTTTGGACAAACACTCAGAGGAGCACTGGCCTAGGGGGGTTTAAAATAAAGATGACCCTCGGGTTTGCAACCCCAAGGGAAAGTTATAGGTTGTTAGGCAAATGTAAAACCAATGTTGGGCCTTGCTGGAGGATTTTTATTCAAAGCAAACTGTTAAGGGGTTCCCATACACCCGACCGCGTAAGGAACGCAAAATCAAGGAACATAACACCTGTGTGACGGAAACTAAGGCGGCAAGAGTGGAACAAAACACCAGGAATAAGGTCGAGCCTTCCACCCTTTACCAAGTATATAGATGCATTAATTAAATAAGAGATATTGTGATATCCCAACATAACCATGTTCCAACATGGAGCAATCTTCAACTTCAACTGCAACTAGCAATGCTATAAGAGGGGCTGAGAAAATGCGGTAACATAGCCAAACAACGGTTATCTAGGAAGGGTGAAAAAGTTAGAGGTTGACATGGCAATATGGGAGGCATGGTAAACAAGTGAAAGGTAGTGTAGCATAGCGATAGAACGAAGCAACTAGCAAGCAAAGATAGAAGTGATATCGAGGGTAATGGTCATCTTTCTTGAGATCCCGCAAGGAAGAAGAATGAGTCCAAGAAGAAGACAAACGGATGTAGTCGAACGAATCCTCACAACTCTGGAACGAAACCAAAGCTAACGAGAGAAGCAAACCAAAAAGAAGCAAACAACATGGTAAACAACCACCACATAATCATGGCATGATGCACAACCAAGTATGATGCATGTCCGGTTTAGATAGGCATGGCATGGCAAAGTGCAACAAACGATACTACAAGTTAAGTGGAGCTCAATATGCAACGAGTTGCATATTGATGAAACACCACATTCGAGTTATTTAGTTCGCTGTCGTTTAGGTACAACAATAATATTAAATGTTTTTAAACATGGCAAGAGGTGAAACATAAGTAAACTAACTCTTTAGGCAAGTTTAAATGAGGACGGAAACAACAAACAACAATTCCGGAAAATCCCCATGTGCATAATTTCAGTTTGGTACTGTTCTGCCTATTACATAATTTTAGAGTTGTTAAACATACAAAGTAAGTGCCCCAACTTAAACTAGGCATTTTTCCACCCCATTTACATATAAAGTTTATTAAAATTGGAGCTATAGTTATTTAGTTATGAAACAAATCATTTTAACATGGCATTTATGCAAAATTAATCAAACAACAAGTTTAAACATTTTAAACATGGATGAGAGTAGCAGATTATGAAACTAGATGAAAAACTAAGCATTTTACATATATAAATTATTTACATATGATGCACGGTTTGTGAGATATTAAATGCATGAACATGAGGGACTTTTCTGTAAAACTGTAAATCCTGGGATAAATAGATAAATTCGCAGAACGGGAAAAATGTAACGGGCTGAAACTACACAGAACATGGGCTAAACAGAGGAGGGGTTGTGGGCGCTCACCCATGGGCCAAGCCCAAGATGGCGAGGAGCAGGGAAGCTGAGGCTGGCTGGCTTCGGTTGGCCTTGCAGCCGCGGCAGCCCACACGGGCAAGCAGAGGAGGCTCGCGCGGGTGACGTGCAGCGGGTCCATGCTGGATGTGGACGAGCGGCAGGACGTCAACATAGGGAAACAGCAGCGTGATGCAGGGCTTGGCGAGCGTGGGCACACAAGAGGAAGACAACGACGATGGGGAGTCCGGCATGGCGCGGGTCTCCCGGCGGAGAAGCTTGTCGGCGTGCTAGTTTTTGAGCTGGAGAGGCTCCATGGATGCTGCTTGGGGTTCCTGGTTAGAGAGAGAAGTGAGAAACGAGAAGCACGTGGAGGAAGGGAAAGACAGGAGAGGAGAGGAGCAGGACAAGGATGGTCCTGGTCGTGGCCGTCGATGGCGGGGTCGCCGGAGGGCACGGCCTGCAGGTTTGGCGAGGGACTTGGCGCAGGCAGGGGAGGCATGCGGTCGCGTATCCGTTCCTGGGGAGACCTTGAATGGCTAGCGGCTTGGCTTGGCGCAGCGGAAGAGCAGGGGCGTTGAAGAAGACGGGATCCGGGCGTGGGGAGCTCGTTCCCGGCGGCAGAGAGGGAGATCCGGCCGGACAGCCCGAATGGCGGAGGCGGGGTTCCTGTGATCCATGGGAGAGAGACCATGAGAGGAGGAGACGAAACGATATGGGAGAAGGAAGGAGAGGGAAGGGCGCGGGACGACGGAGCACTGGCCTGGTCGACGGGGTGCTTGAGCGGGACGAGCAGGCGAGCTCCGGCTCGTTGCGGAGGAAGCAGGTGGCGACACTGGTTGGGGACGAGGAGGCCCTCGAGGCAGAGGCACATGGGACTCGGGTAGCCGGCGGCTTGACTCTGGTGGCGCGAGGCCGCCATGTGAGGGAGCTCGGGAGTGCGGGGACGAGGTGGCTCTGGACGGCGACGAGGCGGGGCTAGAGCTGCTACGGGAGAAGTCCGACGAGGAGCGGCTTGGGAGGCCTCAAGCACGAGCAGCGGGGCTGGCTGCTCTGGTTGGTGGGTGGCTGAAGGGGAGACGGCCGCGGGTGCCGGTTAGCTCGATGGGGAATTCAAGGGAGAGGAGTTGGTGGTTGGCCAGATCGATTGGATGGATCGGGCAAGTCCCGAGGAAGGGGGAGACCAGGTGGGTGGATCGTGAGGGATCCCGAGGGAGATGGTCAGTGGGTGGCGGCGGCGGGGAGGATTTGATGGATGGGACAGCTAGGCCTAGGGTTAGACTGCTTATCTATACTATTATATAGTGTAGCAGTTTTGAAAGTTTGAATCCAAGCAATAGAGTGCAATTTCTACCGCTGATTGGACCCATCTGACGGCTCAGGGTGCTTGGATTCGCTGCTACAGTACAAAGCACATTTCTCTACGTTATTCTAGAAACAACCGTGAATCAGCGCCGGACTCTTTCTATTTTTAAGAAGAACACAATAGCCCCTTCCACATCCCTCTGCCTATCATCAGCCGATAGAAACGAACATCCATATGTGGTGAGCAGTTCGTATCGCATCCATGGCCAGTGCAGTTAGCACGTTACCTAGCGAGAGGCTGCCATTGATGAGTAGGAAGAAAAATATACTAGATAAGAGGAGGACTTGTGTAGTTTGGTCTACCGTATGTAATTCAGTCAAGCGCAAGTGTGTTCACATGTGTTCCAACATGCGAAGCATGTGAAACTAACTAGTATAGAAGGTAGGTAAAAGGAGGGAGGATTTGGATCATCAGATCGGGATCGGGTAGACGAAAAAATATGGCTAGGAAAGTCCGACTAAGAAAATAGAGATGTTTTATAGATGTTTGGGGATGATCCGAACCCAACGGTCACAATAGCCCGGTTCAGGTTCGGAGCAGTTTTCGGACGCGCGCAAGAGGGGGGGTCAGTGGTTGTGCAGAGAGGTTAGGTGGTATGACAAAAGAGAAATGAAAACACAGTTGGTCTTAGAACGGTCAACGAACGCAACGGAGAGAAGCGAGGAGCGGCAACTACGAGTGGATGCAAGTTTTAAGAAAACAATGCCGATGCAATGCGTGTGATGCATGACATGAACAAAATGCAAAACAAAAGACAAAAACCCAACCATGAAGGAAAATTGCAACACATAGCCGGCAATGGCAAGAGTTGGAGTTACAATTATGGAAAGTTACATCCGAGGTGTTACAGTCATCATCGAGCCCACCGCAGCGTCACGATCAGAGGCTTTTCGCAGGCGAAGACTACTATTGTCAGGATAGACTGTACTACTTGTCCCCTTTCAAATCCCGTCGTTGTGGAATCCCTTCCCACTCATATTTGAGAAGAGGACCGAGGCCACTATATATAGGACTTATCCACCACCATAGAAGAGGACTGAAACCAGAACAAGTGGAGCACCACACCAGCTCAAGAACACCTCACCTCCTGAGGCTTGTTCATCCTTTGTACTAGTTCATCCATAGCCCCTCGAGGCAATCCACTACACCACACTGGTTTAGGGTATTACACCACAATGGTGGCCCGAACAAATATAAATCTTTGTGTCTCTGTGAGCTCAACGCGCTAGGCTAGGGAGGATTGCGAGTAGGCAGGCTGGACAGGTTGAGATCTCCACACACACCCCAGAGTTTGAACCTATCAAGGGTTGTCGGATCCCTAAATCCAACAACGAGGACTAAGTGTTCTTAGCTCAAGGGGAATAAGGTAAAGACACGGTCTTCTGAGTTGAATCTCAGCCTCCCTAACCAGACGTACAGTTGTCACAGCAACTGGCCGGAACTGGTCCAACAAATCCCTTATCCTCTCCGAGTAACTGGTTCTATCCTTCCTCTCTCACTTTACATAGAGTTTGTCTTCGTGCAGTCTTTGCCCATTTGCCTGAACTGATTGACTTCACTGTGTGAAGACTGTTTACTATTTGGCTTCATACTATCTTCCATCCTGATCCGTACTACCTAGTTGCTGATAGTCTTCGTACTTCCACTACATTGCTTACTTGACTATGGCTTGTCTAGTGTAGTCTACCTTCCGCTGCATATCAATAGGTTCATTTCTATTATTTGACTTTCATAAAAATCGCCTATTCACCCCCCTCTAGTCGAATACTAGCACTTTCATGGAGGAAAAAATGCTAAGTATAGGTCATTTTATAGCTATCCTAGGTAAAGTATGTCAGTTTGGAGCTAAGTAAGGTTATTATGTCATTTTTGAGGAAAATAAGCTAAGTATAGGTCATTTTGGAGCTAAACCTAGGTTATTATGCCATTTTCTACCCAAGTGAGCTAATTATGTCATAAATGAACTAGCTAAGCTAAGTATAGATCATTGTTGAGCTATCCTAGGTAGTATGCCATTTTTCAACTAACTAAGCATATCAAGTCATTTTGGAGGAAAAAATGCTAAGTATAGGTCATTTCATAGCTATCCTAGGTAAAATATGTCATTTTGAAGCTAAGTAAGGTTATTATGTCATTTTCGAGGAAAATAAGCTAAGTATAGGTCATTTTGGAGCTAAGTATGTCATTTCTTAAGCTAAGTATGCATTTGTTAAGAAAAACACTTGGGAAAACTTACCATCATCACAGAGGTGAAGGACCGGTCGGGTTTGCGCCAGTGCAAGACGGAGAAGGACTGGTCGGAGTTGTGTGTCAGGACCCCGACTCAATGCCACATCGATCTAGCATGTGACACCTCATATCACTTTGCGGCCTCACGCACGGTATTCCCACGGGTGTCGCCTTACCTTTGCCCGGGACCGTTTGCGCCTTTTGGCACACATATATGATAGTGTCGCTAGCATCCATATGATAAGGAGCCCGGGCTGACATGGCTAGTCGTAAACCCAAAGTGGCACAAACTTACAGGGACAGGCATCCATGACCCAGCATCGAACGTGTCGGTCATCAGCGAGTGAATCCAGGCTGTAGCACTGGGCTAGCAGGACTCCGGTGAACTGGGCTGTAGCGGGCTAACAGGACTCCGGTATTCATCGCGTGACATTTCCCCGAGGGGACAGACACAGGAACGAAGAAGGACACATGCCGGCCAGCCTAAGTGTTCCGGAGCAGTAGCAAGCTACCATGGCTCAGTGGAGGCACTAGGAGACATTTCCCGGTAAGAGGGGCTACTAAGGATAAACAACTAGTTAGTCAGATCCCACACATATCAAGCATTTCAATAACATACACACAATATGCTCGATATGTGCAAATACAACATGGCATCACAACATGACTCTACGACTCAAGTATTTATTCAATAGGCTCCGAGGAGCGAGATATTACAAACATGGGTCTCATGACCCAGCATTCAGAGCATACAAGTCAAAACACAAGCGGAAGCTATCATGTCTGAGTACAGACATCTATAAATGAAAAAGGCTGAGAAGCCTGACTATCTACCAGATCCTGCCGAGGGCACAAGATCGTAGCTGAGGTAACAAGCTAAACGTCGAAGTCCACGCGGAACTACTAACGAGACCGAAGTCTCTCTGCAAAAACATAAAATAGGCAAACGTGAGTACAAATGTACCCAGCAAGACTTACATCAGAACTAACTACATATGCATCATTATCAACAAAGGGGATGGTGGAGTTTAACTGCAGCAAGCCAGCTTTGACTCAGTGGCTATCCTAAACTACAACTGCAAGTAACTCTTTTGAGGTGGCGCACACGAGTCCACATATTCACCATATCAATACACCACTATGGATCCGCTCCCGTCTCCCTACGAGAACGCTATCCATAGCACTCACGCTTATCTTGCGTATTTTAGGGTATCCACTTTCACTTGTCTATGAACTGATATAAGCAACCCAGAAGTCCTTTACCGCGGACACGGCTATTCGAATAGATTATGTTAACCCTGCAGGGGTGTACTTCTTCATACATGTTTCCACCACTTAGCGTCTGCACACGACATGTGCTCGGCAGACTTCAAGCGAAAGCCGACGTGGGTGTAGACCACGACCTACCTAAACACTCAAGTCTCTAGTCCAGGTTTATCGCCTATTCGGGTTCCATCCATGAGGAGATCCGGCCGGGGTGTCGCTCACAGCCCCAAACGATGTGAACAGGGTTCCCGAGACACCTAACGGGCATCCGGTACACCGTGCCACGTACCTACCGCATCACAGCCCACCCCTACGGTCAGCGCTGTCCACAGCCTCCAGTAAGCTACAAACACCAGAAACTACTTGCAACTCCTAGACAGAGGACTTGGGTGGATAAGAAGTCGAGCGGGGTCATATTTCAGGGCCCAATGTATGGTAGTAGCTGAATCATGGATCACAAACACAGAACTCAGTTCCTGAGGACGGCTTCAATGAGACAACCCACCATGTACTCCTACATGGCCTCTCACCGATACCTTTACCAAATCGTATTCACACACTTAGCTCACACACAGTAGGACATGTTCACACACCTCTGATTCATCCCCGATGAATCAGACCTGACTCGACTCTAAGCAATAGCAGGCATGACAAACAAACATGAATGAGTAGGCACAACAGGGCTCAAACAACTCCTACTCATGCTAGTGGGTTTCATCTATTTACTGTGGCAATGACAGGTCATGCAGAGGATAAAGGGGTTCAACTACCATAGCAAGTAACAGATGAATCGTTGTTGTCCTAATGCAGTAAAAGAGAGCAGGAGCGAGAGAGTGGGGTTGTATCGGAATGAACAAGGGGGTTTTGCTTGCCTGGCACTTCTGAAGATAGTATAGTTCTTCATTGGTGTCATTGATCACATCGTTGGTACGTCGTCTACTGAGAGGGGGACAATTACCAGCAACAGAGAAGGAAACACAATCAATGCAATGCACAATATGATGCATGCTCATGACATGGCAATATGAGTGTGTTGGCCTAATGCAACTACAACCAGATGAATTTGGGTCATATTGAACCAAAGGTTCAACCCCAAATTCAAATTATGAATTCAAATAGTGCCTTATCATGTTTTGCACTAAACAGCATGGTTAAGTTGTTTAAACATGCATGAAACAAGTACATATGGATAGATTCGATTTTTTTGATCATTTTTCATATATAATTTATTTCATTCTGAGCTACGGTTGAATTTCTATGATTTTTAGAAGTTTATACTAATTTCTGGAATTTCCTAAATTAAATTAAATCTAGAAAATGACTTATTGCGTCAGCTCTGCGTCACTTTGACGTCAGCTTGTCAACTGCGGCTGACCTGGTCAAACCTGACCAGTGGGGTCCGCGTGTCAGTGTCACAGCTAATTAACATAGTTAATTAGTGCTAAGTTAAATGCTAACCTAAGTTAATTAGGGCGTGGGCCCACATGTCAGTGACTTAGCTCGCTAACTAAAAGTTAATTAGCACTAAACTAGATTAGCAGGGCTCTGGGCCCACTTGTCTGGACCCAGGGGAGGTCAACTGGGTCAACCCGGGGTCAAACTCGCCGGAGTTGACCCGGGGCTCGTTGCCGGCAAGGCCAGGGACGGCGGAGAGGTGTGGGTTTCCTCCTCCGGCGACCAAATGGCCGGCGAAGGGCGTCCACGTGACGTGGGCGCTCGTCCGCGTCGAGTAATGGCAGCGGCTGGGCCTAAGATGGCCGAAGTCGTCACCGCGTCGACCGTGGCGGTCGCCGGAGCTCGGGCGAGCTCGGGGTCGATGCTACGGTGGCCGGGGAGGATCGTGCGAGGCACCTACGTGCTCTACGCAGCACGGGGAGGAAGCTGAGCACGACAGCCGGGCTGCTAGGTGGCCGGAGGCGCGTCGGTGGCGGTCACAGGCGGTGGCGGGTTTCGGTCATCGGCAAAACAACGACTAGAACTAGCAAACGTCGTGGAGACAAGGGGGAAACGGTGTAGAAGCTCACGGGGATCGTGTAGGGCTGGTCGGCGGGCTCGGGGAGGGGCCGGAGCAAGCAGGGTGGCGATGGCGATCTCGGTGGACCGAGGATGAAGAAGACGGCGTGGCCGGCGTTCGAGGGCATCCGATGGGGCGTGGCTCGGTGAGGAGGTCGAGGACGAAGTGGCGGAGCTTCTAGGCGCGTCGGTGAGGTGTGGGGTGGCCGGTGGCCGTGCTGGTGCTCGTCGGCGCACTGCGGCGGCTCTCGGGGTTGCTCGGGGCTGCGAGAGAGCGAGAGCCAGAGGAGAGGGAGAGAGCGGAGAGTGAGGGGAGAGGCAGAGGGGGCTGCAGGGCGTCTCCAGACGCGTCGGGGGCGCCTCGGTGGCAAGCATGAGGTGGAGCTCGGGCGCGCGCGCTGTCGACACGCCTCTGCCTACTGGCAGAGGTTGAAGACAGCCGCTTCAGGCCAGTGGGCTGGGCCGCCAGCTGGAGTTGGGCCAGGTGGGCTGAGAGGTGAGCGCCAGGTACTTCTCTCTCTATCTCTCTTTTCCTGTTCTTCTATTTTTGTTATTTTGTTTTGATTTGATTTAGAATATCAAATCATTTTATAAACTTTCTGTAAATTGTTATATAAGCTCAGGACTAGCCCAAGGTCACATGCAACTTACAAAAATATTGAACATTATTTCTTATATAGCAAAAATAATTTCAACCCAAATATATTATTGATTTAAATCAAAGACCCAGAATAAATTATTTCTGTGACTCCAAAAATATTGGTTTGAATTTTACCTCTTACCAATATTTTCACAGAGTAACAGGAACATTTCTTTGGACTCATTTGATGAGATTTAAATGTTGGTTATTTTTAGAGGTCTTCTGAGGCTTTTGAAAGTTCCTTAATTCAAATTTCATTTGAATTAAAACATGATGCTCACACTAAGGTCTAGCCTAGTGCATAACAGGACCAGGGATGTGACATTGTGCTAGTGCGAGACGGAGAAGGATCGGTCGATGCTTGTCGGGAGGCATGTTGCACCAAAGATCATTTGCAATGTCTAGTTAGCATGATGCAACTGAAACGTGAATACTAGTAACTAATGGCCATTCAAATGAAACTCACCATGTCTGCTATACCAATCTAGGGCATTGGCGGAGGGGTCTGACCATTTTTCTCGCACACGGACTGCACATTTTGTTTTCACGAGTCAGTCATATTAGTTAGTAATGAAACGAACATTACGTGCATGATTTGGCTAGTATGCGGGAGAGACTTACCACGAGGATCTCGTATAGGGCCCGGTGACCCGCGTTGTTCCGGTTCCTCTCCGCCTCCAACAGATTAGCCGTCCTCTCCTCCATCTCCCTCACCCTCTCCGCCGCCTGCCTGGTTGCCTCCACCACAAGCTTCTGGGCCCTAGCCTCGATAGCGAGGTCCATTGGCCATGGTCGATGCCTCATATCGGGAAGAGACCTCATCTGGTGCTTCTTGATCTCTGGGAGACTTCTAGGACAACTTATCAGTCCATCCCCAATGGCTACCGAGCCATGTCTCCTCCCATCCCCAGATAGCATCACGAGCTAAGGATCAAAAGGACTCTGGCAGGTTGAAGTCCTCCCCTTTCATCGCCTTCCCAAAGTCTCTGTACCTCACGAGCTTGTTGTGGGAGCAGATGTTGGTGAAGCTCTCTGGATGATCGAGGTCATCCTTCGAGAATGCCTTGGCCTTCTTATACGGGGCACTATGGGCCATGGCATAGAGGTCGTACAGCGGTGGCGCCTCCTTGTTGTGTCGCGCCTAAAAGAGAGGAACAAAATATTAGTTAAGGGCTCAATCTAGCATGAACAATGAAATTGCCACAGTGATCCCCATACTCAAACAGATTGGAGCTCTCTTGATGGTGTGGCACACCTTGCATTTGGGCACGCTTATCCCTGGCCTTGTTGTGGACGGCTAGCCATTAGGGAGAGCACCACTCATCCACCAACCTCTCCCAACAGTCCATCCTATCCACACACCATCTCAGGGGCACCTAAGTTAGACAAACAGAAATTTCAGCACTACACCTACGAATCAAATCAACGAAACTAAGTACAAGGCCTTAAGAATAGGTAATTACCTTCATGTACTTCTCCTTACTCAGATACTTGTCACGGCACTTCTTCTTGGCCCTCCTAATGTTAGTTGAGGCATAGTAGTCTCGAACAACCTGCATCCGAGCCTCATGCCGTAACTTCTGAACTAGGCCCTTGCACTCGGCTTTGAGAACCATGGCCGCATCCGCCTTGTGTTCCTCAAGACACCTGTAGAAGGTCTGCAATCAAACAAGACAACACTGACTAGTACAATCACTAGGTACTGTTCATTTTTAATTCTGTAAAGGAGAAATTACCCAAAGCCGCCGTCTCACAATGTCGCCCACCGTCTCGCACATGACACCATCGGCCCTCTCCTTCGGCGGGGCCGGGGCAGTCTCATAGAGCTCCCAGGTCAGTGCTAGCTGTGGAACCTCACCCTCATCAGGCAACGTGACCCACCCTAGGAAGTGGTGCCGGCAAAGCACACCAAGGACCTGGTTGGGCCTGCGGACTCCAGAGGTGTGTATCCAACCCCTGCAGTATGACAAGGTCAACACATTAGGTATTAATTTGAAGAAACATGAAGGCAAAAGATTAAAAAAGAGCAAATGCACTTACTTCTCCCTTTTAGGCTCAATCAACCACCTCTGGTCATGGGTCGCTGGCACAGACGGGAGCTTTGTACCACCATGCTGGTAGACCTTCTTGCCCCCCTCAACCAGCTCGCCCACGCTGTAGCTATCGTCAGAAAAGGTGTCCTCGCCACCATCAGCATGGCCACTAGTCTCTGGAGTCACGTGGGATGAAGACTCTGGGACCCGAGTCTCCTAGGACGAAGACTCTGGGACCCGAGTCTCGTCGGACGTAGGCTCGGTGAACGGAGGCTCGTCGGTCCGAGGCTCATGGACCGGAGTCCGAGACGGGTCCAAGTCAGACGGGTGCACCTGAGACGGAGCACTCCGATGGTCCGGAGAATCAGCTGGGGGTGGCGGCGAGGAAGGCGCAGCAGCCTTCCTACCTCTCCCACCGCCACGTCCACCTCTAGCTACACCCCTCTTCGTCTCCCCCAACCTCTCCCGGCCGAAGAAGAAGCTCCCACCGGTGTCTGCATGCTGTCTACCAACGCTCTCCGAAGGTGCTAGTGTGGAATAATAGCACCCCTCTAAGGACGCGCCGAGGAACGAGGCTTGAAGCGCTCTCAACCCGCGCCCACCATCTGTCAACACCTGCAATGACAAAGAGTAAACGAAATTAGTACAACATAAACATAATAAAAAAATTAAGTGTGTATCATCATCATGAACATAATAAAAAATTGAATACCTAATAACATGAACTAGTTAATAATATATATATGTACATAATAATAATTGAATACCTGGCGTAACTCATAATTCACAAATATATGACCCCATCGGCCTCTGTAAGGCCGAAGAGCACCTTTTTCGGGAGGTGTCGGGGGTCGGGGGTGTCATGTCAGGGTCGGGGTGACGTGTCGGGCTCTCGGGGTGTCGGGGGTGTCATTTCAGGGCCGTGTTACTGTGTCGGGGTCAGGGGTGTTGTGTCGGGGTCTCGGGGTGTTGTGTTGGGGTGTCGTCGGTGCGGGACTCCTGGATTAGGGGGTCCTCGGATAACCGGACTATATGCTTACACCGGACTATTGGACTATGAAGATACAAGATTGAGGACTTTGTCCCGTGTCCGGGTGGGACTCTCCTTTGCATGGAAGGCAAGCTTGGTAATTCGGATATATTGATTTCCTTCTCTATAACCGACTCTGTGTAACCCTAGCCCCCTCCGGTGTCTATATAAACCGGAGGGTTAGTCCGTAGGACAAGAACAATCATAATCATAGGCTAGCTCAGGGTTAGCCTCTATGATCTCGTGGTAGATCAACTCTTGTAATACTCATATCATCAAGATCAATCAAGCACGAAGTAGGGTATTACCTCCATAGAGAGGGCGCGAACCTGGGTAAACATTGTGTCTCCCGCCTCCTATTACCATTAGCCTTAGACACACAGTTCGAGACCCCCTACCCGAGATCCGCCGGTTTTGACATCGACAGTCAGTGTCTGATACGTCTCCAATGTATCTATAATTTTTGATTGTTCCATGCTATTATATTACCCGTTTTGGATGTTTATGGGCTTTACTTTACACATTTATATCATTTTTTGGGACTAACCTACTAACCGGAGGCCCAGCTCGTATTGCTGTTTTTTTGCCTATTTTAGTATTTTGAAGAAAAGAAATACCAAATGGAGTCCAAACGGAATGAAACCTTCGGGAGCGATCTTTTTCGAACAAACATGGTCCAAAGGACTTGGAGTGCAATTCAAGAAGCAATCGAGGAGGCCACGAGGATGGAGGGCGCGCCCACCCTACTGGGCGCGCCCCCTATCTCGTGGGCCCCCCGGGCATCCACCGACCTATTTCTTCCTCCTATATATACCCTTGTACCCCGAGAACATCAGAAAAAGCCACAAAAACATAATTCCACCGCCACAACCTTTTGTATCAGCAAGATCCCATCTTGGAGCCTTCATCGGTGCTCCGCCGGAGGAGGAATCAACCACGGAGGGCCTCTACATCAACTCCAAGGCCTCTCCGATGAGTCGTGAGTAGTTTACCACAGACCTTCGGGTCCATAGTTATTAGCTAGATGGCTTATTCTATCTCTTTGGATCTCAATACCATGTTCACCTTGATCTTCTTAGAGATCTATTCGATGTAACTCTTTTTGCGGTGCGTTTGTCAAAATCTGATCAATTGTGGGTTTATGATCAAGTTTATCTATGAGAAATATTTGAATCTCCTCTGAATTCTTTTTTGTGTGATTAAGTTATCTTTGCAAGTCTCTTCGAATTATCAATTTGGTCTAGCCTACTAGATTGATCTTTCTTGCAATGGGAGAAGTGCTTAGCTTTGGGTTCAATCTTGTGGTGTCCTTTCCCAGTGACAGCAGGGGTAGCAAGGCATGTATTGTATTGTTTCCATCAAGGATAAAAAGATGGGGTTTATACCATATTGCATGAGTTTATCCCTCTACATCATGTCATCTTTCTTAATGCGTTACTCTGTTCTTTATGAACTTAATACTCTAGATGCATGCTGGATAGCGGTCAATGTGTGGAGTAATAGTAGTAGATGCACGCAGGAGTTGGTCTACTTGTCACGGACGTGATGCCTATATACATGATCATGCCTAGATAATCTCATAATTATTCGCTTTTCTATCAATTGCTCGACAATAATTTGTTCACCCACCGTAATACTTATGCTATCTTGAGAGAAGCCACTAGTGAAACCTATGGCCCCTGGGTCTATCTTTTATCATATAAGCTTTCAATCTACTTTTATGTGCATCTTTACTTTTCAATCTATATTATTAAATACCAAAAATATATTTATCTTATCATACTATCTCTATCAGATCTCACTTTCACAAGTGGCGGTGAAGGGATTGACAACCCCTTTATTGTGTTGGTTGCGAGTTCTTTATTTGTTTGTGTAGGTGCGTGGGACTTTTGAGGAGCCTCCAACTAGATTGATACCTTGGTTCTCAAAAACTGACGGAAATACTTATGCTACTATTGCCGCCTCACCCTTTCCTCTTCAAGGAAAACCAACACAAGCTCAAGACGTAGCAAGAAGGATTTCTGGCGCCATTGCCAGGGAGGTCTTCGCTCAAGTCAAGACATACCAAGTACCCATCACAAACTCATCTCCCTCGCATTTACATTATTTGCCATTTGCCTCTTGTTTTCCTCTCCCCTACTTCACCCTTGCCGTTTTATTCGCCCACTCTTTCCCAATCTCCTCTCTCTTTCGTTTGCCTTTTTCTTGTTTGCTTGTGTGTTGGATTACTTGTCGCGATGGCGCAAGATAATACCAAATTGTGTGATTTCTCCAATACCAATAATAATGATTTCCTTAGTACTCCGATTGCTCCTCTTAATGATGTCGAGTCTTGTGAAATCAATACTGCTTTGCTGAATCTTGTTATGAAAGATCAATTCGCCGGCCTTCCTAGTGAAGATGCCGCTACCCATCTAAACAATTTTGTTGATTTGTGTGAGATGCAAAAGAAGAAAGACATGGATAATGATATTGTTAAATTGAAGTTATTTCCCTTTTCACTTAGAGATCGTGCTAAAGTTTGGTTTTCGTCTTTGCCTAAGAATAGTATTGTTTCATGGAACAAGTGCAAAGATGCTTTTATCTCTAAGTATTTTCCTCCCGCTAAGATCATCACTCTTAGGAACGATATTATGAATTTTAAACAACCTGATCATGAGCATGTTGCCCAATCTTGGGAAAGTATGAAATTGATGATTCGCAATTGCCCTACTCATGGTTTGAATTTACGGATGATCATACAAAAATTTTATGCCGGATTGAATTTTGCTTCTAGAAATCTTTTAGATTCGGCCGCGGGAGGCACATTTATGGAAATCACCTTAGGGGAAGCTATAAAACTCCTTGATAATATTATGGCTAATTATTCTCAATGGCACACCGAAAGATCTACTAGTAAAAAGTGCATGCTATATGTCGGTGTCAAAACCGGCGGATCTCGGGTAGGGGGTCCCGATCTGTGCGTCTAAGGCTGATGGTAATAGGAGGCAAGGGACACAATGTTTATCCAGGTTCGGGACCTCTCGATGGAGGTAAAACCCTACTTCCTGCTTGATTGATATTGATGATATGAGTAGTACAAGAGTTGATCTACGACGAGATCGTAGAGGCTAAACCCTAGAAGCTAGCCTATGATGGTTATGATTCTGTCTCTAAGGACTAAACTCTCCAGTTTATATAGACACCGGAGAGGGCTAGGGTTTACATGGAGTCGGTTACAAAGAAGGAAATATAATATCCAGATCGCCAAGCTTGTCTTCCACGCAAAGGAGAGTCCCATCCGGACACGGGACGAAGTCTTGAGTCTTGTACCTTCACGCTCCAATAGTCCAGACATAGTATACAGTCCGGCTATTCGGATACCCCCTAATCCAGGACTCCCTCAGTAGCCCCTAAACCAGGCTTCAATGAGGATGAGTCCAACACGCAATTTTTCTTCGGCATTGCAAGGCGGGTTCCATCTCCGAATACTCCAAAATAATTATCGAACACCTAAACCATGTCCGGATCTGCAAGATGATATTCACATACCGCCGTAGAGAGTATGGCATAAATCTGATCTGCTGGCAATTTTTGTACGTCGTGCCCCCGCATCATGGCCCGTCCCAACATGAACCAGTTTTTCTTAGCCCACTTTGATACGGATTGCGAGGCGGTTTTATTGGCACACCCTGCCAAAGCAGAGATCATGTTCCCCTTATCGCGGGATCTTCCATCGATATGGGTGTGCGCAACCCCACGACGACTGTTGGTATGACTCTGTGTTTTTAGATAAGTCCCAAGTGGTCACGCTGAGAACGCTTGATATTCACCCCCTTTATAAAGGGGCCAAGGCCTATACCTCTTTTCCACCACCCTTGTGCCTTTCCGCATCTCGAGTTCTAACACCCGAGACCCAAGCTCAAACACCCCAGATCCTCTGCTATGTTCGGATCCAACCCTCAAGGCTAGTGGGTGGCCTCCTCGGTCACAGAGAAGGACATGGAGAAGCTTAGGGGGTCGGATATTTGACTGCCGACATCCAGCACAAGCTTCCCACTCTAGGGAAGGTCATCCCTACTCCCGAGCCCAATGAGAGCGTCGTATTTGTTTCTCACTTCCTCCACGGCTTGGGCCTCACCCTTGATCCTTTGTGAGCGGGCTCATGTTCTATTACAGGTTAGATTTTCATGATCTAGCTCCGGACGCTATCCTCCATATCTCGTCGTTTATCATCGTGTGCGAAGCTTTTCTCCACGTCACTCCACACTTCGGCTTATGGCTCAAGACCTTCAATGTGAAGCCGAAGATGATTGAGGGGCGACACGCGGAGTGCGGAGGTGCCTAATAAGCAGGAACGCCGATGCCCCATGGCCAGAGGGTTCCTTTCCAGAGGTATCTGATTTATGGCAGCGGAGGTGGTTTTACGTCGCGGCTCCTAGAGGCACAAAGTGCGTGGCTGCCCCCAACTTCCGTTCGGGCCCTCCATAACAACTGGCATCATGGACCAATGTAGGACGAGATTGGGGGTCCATTAGTGATGTACCAACACTGCAGAGCCGTATCCGAGAGCTTTTTGAGAGGGACATTAACCTTGTCAGCATAATTCAGGTAATGCTAATCCGATGGATGTTGTCATGCAAATGCCGGCCTCTCCGGATGTGGGAGTTCAATCCAGAGGGTCCATGGACTATTCTGCACTTCTTCGGCCTGACGCTTGAAGAGATGTGTAAATTATTCTTCGGCCCACAAGTAAAGTGTCCGGACACCATCGAGGATGCGGGCCTAAGCTGCAATCGCCCAGATGCCCAAGTAAGTAACCCCGAAACCGAACACTTTGTTTATATTTATCATAATCATTATTCTAAAGATCCTCCGTGGCCAGGAATGGCTCAGCAAGGCGGAGAGAATTAGGTGTCCGGCGCCACTTCCCGAAGGCTCGCCTAGTCCTACCATAGCCAAGATGCTTGGCCGGGTGCTTAGCAAAATGCCCTCAGGGAAAGACGAAGGGAAGAACAGGGAAGCCGAACTTCATACACTATGCATCCAAACCGGGGGAATTGCTACCTCCCCAAAGGAGGATAGTCGGGGAGGGGAATCTAATGCCTCCTCCCCGCGCGGGAAGAAGAGGGCCGCCTCCGAAGTCTTGGAGACGGAGGTGGCCAAACAGGGGAAGAAAGCGTCACCAGGGGGCCCTGCCCCGAAGGGCGCCCTCACCGTGTCATGCCCGCCAACGGGTCAGCCCTCAGCCGAGCTATAAGTTAGTCGTAAATATGAAGGTACTACTTCCTTTTCCAAGAATAATAACCCGGATCCATTCTTTCCAGTCCGGCTAGCAGCTCTTCTCGACAGAGTTCGTCGTCGGGGGATCTTCTTCCGGAGATGATGGAGAGTGAGACCCCACCAACCTCTCCGCCTCATGAGGCGGACAACCCTGAGGTGTCATCATAGAGGAGTCTGGATTTGCCGAAGCGAGAAGCTAATCCTTCGGCCACCCTGAGCCCGTAGCGTTCGGCTCCCACGGGGGGCGATGAGGAGGGTCCGGCACAGTTCGGTGTCCGAGCGGACACACTGACGGGCCTTCTGGAGCGAGCTGCTCTCTTGGAGGAGCACCATTCATTAATGAGCATTGTGCTTGGGAAGATTTCCTCCGCCACAAGCGGGTTGAATGAAGCCTTTACGAGCCTACTCAAAGGCCTTTAGGTATGTAATGAAAAATACGTAATTTGCGGCTATGGCGCACATGCTAGGTGTGCTCCATATTGATAGTAGCCCCTGAGACTCTGGTTGCCCGCCCTAGGCGGCAAACGGAGGATCACATTTTGAGTAATGATCGTGCTATACTTGTGCGCAGGTGTCCAAGGATCCGTCAGCTGACCAGTCCGCTGAAGTTTCTGAACTGGGGAGGCATATTGGAGTTATTGATGCCGATATTTCGCTTGTGAACGAGCGGCTTAATGAGTCACAAGGTATGTGCTCTGCTTTCCTTATTATTTATAGGAAAAATTGTAAGGAGTGTAATATTGATGTGATATGCTTGGACTACAGATGGTGCTGCTGCCGTAGAAGCCCTGAGGGCGGAACTTGCCCAGGCCAAGGAACAAGCTCGTGCTAGCAATGTGGCTGCCCTAAAGGCGGCCGAAGAGTTGAGAGCCGAACAGGCTTCTCATCGGCGAAGCGAAGACAAAATAGCCGAGATGGCTGTGGAGCTGGAAAATGCTGCCAACCGGTATGAGCTTCTTGAGAAGGAGAATCAGGTGAACTTGGCTGACCTGAAGAAGGCACTTGATGCGGTCAAGGAGACGCGGTCTAAAAGCAGGGATGTGTGGGAGGAGCTTCGACGGGCCGGAGAAATCACGGCTGGAACCCCTACTTATTACGGATGAAGTTTTTAGATCCTAAGTATGCTCCCCTGGATCGATGCTGGAGCCCTACAGACGCGTATGCGGACTTGGCGAAGAGTACAGCTGATGCAGCCAAGTTTTTCGAGGATCAAGGTGATAAAGGAGTGGAGAAGTTGTTCTGGTCGCAATTCAATGCTCCTGCGCGCCCATTGCCGTTGAGTGAAAAGATGGCTGTTGTGGCTGAGCTTCATAGGCTGTCCGGCCTTGCAATGCGGTCTGTAATAGACCATCTTTGGCCAAAGGAGCCTAAGCCGGACAGTTACTTTGGTTTAGTGCAACAATTCCTTGGTGTCGTATCTCAGATCGATGCCATGAGGAGGTCGGCATGTATAGAGCATGCACGGATGGCTCTTGCCCGTGTTAAAGCATATTGGACAAATATGGAGGCCACCATCATTGCGACCCAGAATCCGGCAGGAGGTCAGGCTCCGGCCGAGCGCTACTTGGAGCAGGTAATAGAAGGTGCTCTCTTAATAGAGGCTCAGTGCTCGAAGAATATAATGTTCGAGTGACAAATAGTGTTTATTGTAAAAAAAATGTTATTTTGATTATGATGCTATATTTATACTTTTTGCCCGAAAGTATTACTGTGCCTCCTGTGCGGCCGTTTTTATGTATATGTGTAATCTGAAAGTTAGCAGTCGTTGGCTTCAGTCCCCACGCATACAATGCGGGGGTGTTCGCGAAAAATATGCGTAATCACACTTGATCCAACGTCTTGGTCCATTAAGGAGGTGATCGCACGTCGAACTAGGCAACCGAACTATATAGCTGTAACACTTTCACTTAGCCATAGGAGTTTGACGGTGGGGCTACTATGTAGCCCCTGGTACCTTCACGTGCATCCGAATACGGGCGCATTTGTACATGACCGGGAAATGGTCCTTCGTTAATGCGGAGGAATCCTAGAGATTCCGATAAGTCTTCGAGTGGTTGAAGAGTCTCTCGCTGTATCATGACAGTTAGTTTTCGGCTTTCTCTACTAAGGTGCTCATCCGGAATAACCAGGGCACAATCGCAGTAGTTCTCCTTTGGCCGCCCCAGCCGATAAGAACGGAACATAAGGCGGCAAACCCAGGAGCCGGGCAAACCCAACATTTGACCAAAGACTTGATTCGGAGCTGATGCATATAAGGCCAAACTCGTGACGCTGAACACTCCGGAAGGTATTCGGACTTTGTAACATAAAATGGGCTGAAGAATGCCCTTTCATTATAAACCCTGTATTTCCAGGTACGTGCATTAGTCTGTCGTGGCGAAATGCCAATAGCGGCAGTACCCTCTATGGATATAGTACCCATGGGAATTTTAAACAACAAGAGACAATAAAAAGGTTTACACAGGGGCTTAATCTAAAGAGAAACCTTTGAGCGGGGCACTGCTGCATGTCTGCACCTTTGTCTCCGTCGTGCCGTGTCTTGGAAGGGTATCGCACAAATTGTGTCTGTAAAAAGAAAAACTCATGTAGAAGAGCATAACGTGAGTGTGCGATGCATATTAAAAGTGTAAAACATTGGCCTATTAATGAGGTCAAGCCAACAGTGGGGCTTTATTAAATATCTACAGCCCATGGTGTCCTCTATGGGATTACATGCATGTTACCCTAGCTCGGGTTTATCCGGGCTACCGGACTCGTCTAGCCGTGTCCGTGGTCTTAATGACCAGTCATGCTTTCTGGTATTGGAGGCCGCTTAGAGTCCGGCCGCTGGAGCCGTCGTGTATTTCTCCGCGTGTGAAGAGCGCTCTGTGTTTCCGTTAACGGTGATGACGCCACATGGACCCGGCATCTTGAGTGTAAGGTAGGCGTAATGCGGTATTGCGTTGAAGCGGGCGAAGGCCGTTCTCCCAAGAAATGCGTGATAGCCGCTTTTGAAGGGGGCAATGGTGAAGAGTAGTTCTTCGCTTCTAGAGTTTCCTGGGGAACCGAATGTTACTTCTAGTATAACAAAGCCCCTGCCGTAGGCTTCAATGCCTCGTATCACCCCTTCAAAGGTGGTGTTACTTTGGATGATTCTGGATGGGTCTATCCCCATCCTGCGGACAGTGTCCTGGTATATTAAATTAAGACTAGTGTCGCCGTCCATGAGGACCCGAGTGAGATGGTATCCGTCGATTATTGGGTCGAGCACCAAGGCAGCTGATCCTCCGTGCCGCATACTGGTCGGGTAGTCCCTGTGATCGAAGGTGATCGGGCAAGCCGACCAATTGTTGGGTTTGGGGGCGGCGGGCTCTACAGCGTATGCGTCTCTGAGCGGGCGTTCGCGCCTTCTCGTGGGTGTGTGAGTCGCGTGGATCATGTTTACTGTTTTTACCTCTGGTGGGAATTTCTTCTGTCCCCCAGTATTTGGCTGGCGAGGCTCATCCTCGTCTTCACTTGGTGTTTCCCTTCCCTTGTGTTCGGCATTTAATTTGCCGGCCTGCTTGAAGACCCATCATTCTCTGTGAGTGTGGTTTGCAGGTTTGTCGGGGGTTCATGAACTTGGCACAGTCTGTCCAGGACTTTGTTCAGACCAGACGGTCCCTCTTTGCTGCCTTTGAATGGCTTCTTTTGTTGACCGGGTCGAGAGCCCCTGAATCCGGCGTTGACCGTTGTGTTGTCCGGACTCTCTTCCTTGTTTTGGCGTTTGTTTTTATTGCACCGTGGCTTCCCGTTGCCATCCCTTATTTCGGATGTACTTGGGTCGCTGGTGCCTTTACGTGCCAACCAGCTATCTTCACCCACGCAAAAGCGGGTCATAAGGCTTGTTAAGGCTACCATTGTCCTCGGCTTTTCTTGGCCGAGGTGTCTAGCGAGCCACTCGTCCCGTATGCTATGTTTGAAGACCGCTAAGGCTTCGGCATCCGGACAATCGACAATTTGATTCTTCTTAGTGAGGAATCTATTCCAAAGCTTGCGGGTGGACTCTCCGAGCTGTTGGATTATGTGACTTAAATCGTCCGCATCCGGAGGCCGGACATAAGTCCCTTGAAAATTGGCCCTGAAAGCGTCCTCGAGTTCCTCCCAACTTCCAATTGAATTTTCGGGGAGGCTTTTCAATCAGTGTCGAGCTGGTACCTTCAACTTGAGGGGAAGGTATTTTATGGCGTGGAGGTCGTCCCCACGAGCCATGTGGATATGCAGGATAAAATCCTCAATCCAGACCCCAGGGTCTGTCGTACCATCGTATGCCTCTATGTTCACAGGTTTAAAACCCTGTGGGAATTCATGGTCCAGCACCTCTTTGGTGAAGCACAGGGGGTGAACAGCCCCTCTGTATCTGGACGTGGTGTGGCATGCCGTCGGCTATTGTTGCGTCCGGTACTGATTCCAAACTGGTATGTCGTCGGCCTGGTCGTTTTGGTGACCATGATCCTGCACCGGGGCGTGTCCTTTAGATCCGTAGATGGAGCTGGTCACGCCGGCCTTTTTATCCAGGAGCTCACGCAAATCGTGTGCAGCGTCGGTAGCTGCTCTATTGCGGTTGCAGAGTGGTTTGTCCAGCCTCCTGGCCGTATTGTTTTTGGGTGGAATGTCCTCATCGTCGAATTCTGGCGGCAGCTTGCGTTTTGGGTAGCTCTTTGTGTGGAGATCGTCGCCGTACTTTTCTTTAGTGTCTAGGACTTTATTCCATCTGTGATTGAGCGTTTCCTGTGCGGCCTTAAGCCTTTGCTTCTACTTCTTTAGACTTCTCGCAGTGGCCATAAGCCTTCTGTGGAGGTTATCTCGTTCCAAGCGTGTTTCCAGGATGATGAATGCATCGTCATCTGGACTGTGCTCTTGTCCCGGGGCGGTTTAATGAGTTCGTCCCTCGGGATCATTGTGACCGGCGTCTGTTTCGAACTGTGTTCGGCGTGACCTGGCTCATCCTCCTCCATGGCTGGGTCCATGTGGTCATTGTCGCCTTCGGAGTTGACTGGAGTGTCGATCTTTCTAGCGCTTTTATCGCTATTTTTACTGTTGCTGGACTTGGAGCAGCGTCCGCGCCATCGTTTTGGCTTTTGCCCAGCGGTTTTGTCCTCCGAATTGTCGTCGTCGTCTTCTTTAGGCGTATCCACCATGTATATATCATATGAGGAGGTGGAAGTCCAGCGCCTCATCGGTTCTGAATCGTCTCATGCGCGGACGTCCGTACCGTCGGTATCATCGGAGCCGAAGTCAAGCATGTCTGACACATCGTCGACAGTGGCTATGAAGTGGGTGGTGCGTGGGCAACGAATTCCTTCGTCGCCTGCTTCCCACTCGAGCCGGACATAGTTCAGCCAAGAGTCTCCTGACAAAGAGAGAGACTTTAACGAGTTCAGCACATCGCCAAAGGGCGAGTGCTGGAAGATATCCGCAGTGGTGAACTCCATTACCGGAGCCCAACCAGATTCGGCGGGCTCGGGAGTGCGCGGACTGGAACCTATAGCCGGATACGAGTCCGAGGGTCCGGTGTCACAGGCTTCCTTGGGGGTGTGGCCTGTGTTTGGCTCTACCGCCGATGAGTGTGCGGCCTCTGGGGCGGGGTCCATCCACCCGTCCTCGGGAGACGCAATCTGCTCCGGATTTAGGTCCGGGGCTCCTACAGGGGCGATATCCCGAGCATTGCCCGACAGCAGGTCTAAGCCGTGCTCATCATGGTTGTCCGGCGCTCCTAGCACAGGCCTGAATCCGTTGAAGATCGAGTCACCACGGATATCGGCCGTGTGGTTCGAGTTTCCGAACCTGACCTAGTGGCCAGGGGCGTAGCTGTCAATCTGCTCCAGATGGTCAAGCGAATTGGCTCGCGGTGTGAAGCCACCGAACACGAAGATCTGTCTGGGGGGAAAAGTCTCACCCTGGACCATGTTGTTGTTGATGATTGAAGGAGCCATCCAGCCTTGCAGCGATGACACAGAGGAACTCTCAATGAAAGCACCAATGTCGGTGTCAAAACCGGCGGATCTCGGGTAGGGGGTCCAGATCTGTGCGTCTAAGGCTGATGGTAACAGGAGGCAAGGGACACAATGTTTACCCAGGTTCGGGCCCTCTCGATGGAGGTAAAACCCTACTTCCTTCTTGATTGATATTGATGATATGAGTAGTACAAGAGTTGATCTACGACGAGATCGTAGAGGCTAAACCCTAGAAGCTAGCCTATGATGGTTATGATTCTGTCTCTAAGGACTAAACTCTCCGGTTTATATAGACACCGGAGAGGGCTAGGGTTTACATGGAGTCAGTTACAAAGAAGGAAATGTAATATCCGGATCACCAAGCTTGTCTTCCACGCAAAGGAGAGTCCCATCCGGACACAGGACGAAGTCTTGAGTTTTGTATCTTCACGCTCCAGCAGTCCGGACATAGTATACAGTCCGGCTGTCCGAATACCCCCTTATCCAGGACTCCCTCACTATAGAAGAAATTAATGTTTTGAGTGGAAAGATGGATGAACTTATGAAACTGTTTGCTACTAAGAATGCTTCTATTGATCCCAATGATATGCCTTTGTCTACTTTGATTGAGATTAATAATGAATATATGGATGTGAATTTTGTTGGTAGGAATAGTTTTGGAAACAATGCTTATAGAGGAAACTTTAATTCTAGACCGTTCCCTAGTAATTCCTCTAATAATTATGGAAATTACTACAATAATTCTTATGGTAATTTTAATAAGATACCCTCTGATTTTGAGAATAGTGTGAAAGAATTTATGATCTCTCACAAGAATTTTAATGCGTTGCTTGAAGAAAAATTGCTCAAAGTTGATGATTTGGCTAGGAACGTTGATAGACTCTCGCTTGATGTTGATTCTTTGAAACTTAGATCTACTCCTCCTAAGCATGATATCAATGAGTCTCTCAAAGCTATGAGAATTTCCATTGATGAGTGCAAAGAAAGAACCGCTAGATTGCGTGCTAAGAAAGATTGCTTTATAAAGGCGTGTTCTTCTAGTTTCCATGAAAATAATGATGAGGATCTTAAAGTTATTGATGTGTCCCCTATTAGATCTTTGTTTTGCAATTTGAATCTTAATAATGATGGGACTGGAGATGAGTCAACTTTAGTTAAAAAGCGTCCCAATGATTCGGAGTTTTTAGATCTTGATGCTAAATTTGGTGAAAGTGGGATTGGAGAGGTCAAGAGTTTAAATAGCAATGAACCCACTATCTTGGATTTCAAGGAATTTAATTATGATAATTGTTCTTTAGAAGATTGCATTTCCTTGTTGCAACCCGTTGTGAATTCTCCTCATGCTTATAGTCAAAATAAAGCTTTTACCAAACATATTGTTGATGCCTTCATGCAATCTTTTGATGAAAAACTTAATTTGGAAGTTTCTATACCTAGAAACTTTATGATGAGTGGGAACCTACTATAAAGATTGAAATTAAAGATCATGAGTGTTATGCTTTATGTGATTTGGGTGCTAGTGTTTCCACGATTCCGAAAACTTTATGTGATATTCTAGGTTTCCATGATCTTGATGATTGCTCTTTAAATTTGCACCTTGCGGATTCCACCATTAAAAAGCCAATGGGAAGGATCAATGATGTTCTCGTTGTTGCAAATAGAAATTTGGTGCCCGTAGATTTTATCGTTCTTGATATAGATTGCAATCTTTCTTGTCCTATAATTCTTGGTAGACCTTTCCTTAGAACGATTGGTGAGATTATTGATATGAAGGAAGGGAATATTAGATTCCAATTTCCATTAAGGAAGGCATGGAGCACTTTCAAAGAAAGAAGGTTACACTACCTTATGAATCTATCATGCGAGCTACTTATGAATTGAGTGCCAAAGATGGCACTACTTAGATCTATCCTTGCTTTTATGCCTAGCTAGGGGCGTTAAACGATAGCGCTAGTTGGGAGGCAACCCAATTTTATTTGTGTTTTTTGTTTTTGTTTCTATTTAGTAATAAGTTTTGCATCTACCTTCTGTTTAGATGTGTTTTTAAGTTTTAATTAGTGTTTGTGCCAAGTAGAACCTATAGGATAACCTATGGTGATAGTTAATTTGATTCTGCTGAAAAACAGAAACTTTGCACGCACGAAAATAATTTTAGTAATTCATAGAAACGTGTTTTTGTGTTGATTATTTTTGCTGCAGATAAATAGACAAATTTCCCAGGACTTACTATTTTGGTAGGATGTTTAGAGTTCCAGAAGTATTCGAGGGTTACAGATTGCTACAGACTATTCTGTTTTTGACAGATTCTGTTTTTCGTGTGTTGTTTGCTTATTTTGATGCATCTATGGCTAGTATTGAGGGGTATGAACCATAGAGAAGTTGGAATACAGTAGGTTTAACACCAATATAAATAAAGAATGAGTTCATTACAGTACCTTATGTGGTGGTTTTTCTTTCTTGCACTAATGGAGCTATGAGATTTCCTGTTGAGTTTTGTGTTGTGAAGTTTTCAAGATTTGGGTAAACATTTGATGGACTATGGAATAAGGAGTGGCAAGAGACTAAGCTTGGGGATTCCCATGGCACCCCAAGATATTCAAGGATAATCAAAAGCCTAAGGTTGGGGATGCCCCGGAAGGCACCCCCTCTTTCGTCTTCGTCTATCGGTAACTTTACTTGCAGCTATATTTTTATTTGCCACATGATATGTGGTTTGCTTGGAGCGTCTTGTATTATATTAGTATTTGCTTTTTAGTTTTCCACAATCATCCTTGCTGTACACACCTTTTGGGAGAAACCCACTTGATTATAATTTATTAGAATAGGCTATGTGCTTCACTTATATCTTTTGAGCTAGATAGTTTTTGCTCTAGTGCTTCACTTATATCTTTTAGAGCACGGCGGTCGCTTAATTTTGAAGAAATTGTTGATCTCTCATGCTTAACTTATATTATTTTGAGAGTATTTTAGAACAACATGGTATTTGCTATGGTTATGAATTTGGTCCTAGAATGATGAGCATCCAAGTTGGGTATAATAAAAACTATCATAGAAAGTGCATAAAACACTAGGATCAATTTGATGCTTGATAATTGTTTTGAGATATAAAGGTAGTAATGCCAGAGTCGTGCTAGTGGATAATTATGAAATTGATAAATACTTGTGTTGAAGTTGGCAAGTCCCGTAGCATGCACGTATGGTAAAAGTTGTGTGACAAATTTGTTGCATGAGGTGCTCTTTTGAGTGTCTTCCTTATGAGTGGCAGTCGGGGACGAGCGATGGTCTTTTCCTACCAATCTATCCCTCTAGGGGCATGCATAGTAGTACTTTGCTTTGAGGGCTAAGTAGACTTTTGCAATAAGTATATGAGTTCTTTATGACTAATGTGAGTCCATGGATATACGCACACTCACCCTTCCACTTTGCTAGCCTCTATTGTGCCGCACAACTTTCGCCGGTATCGTGAACCCATTATTTACCTTCCTCAAAACAGCCACCATACCTACCTATTATGGCATTTCCGTAGCCATTCTGAGATATATTTCCATGCAACTTTCCACCATTCCGTTATTATGACACGCTCCATCATTGTCATATTGCTCTTTGCATGATCATGTAGTTGACATCGTATTTGTGGCAAGGCCACCTTCATATTTTCATACATGTCACTCTTGATTCGTTGCATATCCCGGTACACCGCCGGAGGCATTCATATAGTCATATTTTGTTCTAAGTGTTGAGTTGTAATTCTCAAGTTGTAAATTAATAAAAGTGTGATGATCTTCATTATTAGAGCATTGTCCCAAGTGAGGAAAGGATGATGAAGACTATGATTCCCCCACAAGTTGGGATGAGACTTCAGACTTCAAATAAAAAAAGAGGCCAAAGAGCCCACCAAATAAAAAAAGGAAAGGCCAAATAAAAAAAGAGAAAGGCCAAACAAAAAATGAGAGAAAAAGAGAGAAGGGACAATGCTACTATCTCTTTTTCCACACTTGTGCTTCAATATAGCACCATGATCTTCATGATAGAGAGTCTCTTGTGTTGTCACTTTCATATACTAGTGGGAATTTTTCATTATAGAACTTGGCTTGTATATTCCAATGATGGGCTTCCTCAAAATGCCCTAGGTCTTCATGAGCAAGCAAGTTGGATGCACACCCACTTAGTTTCTTTTGTTGAGCTTTCATACATTTATAGCTCTAGTGCATCCATTGCATGGCAATCCCTACTCACTCACATTGATATCTATTGATGGGCATCTCCATAGCCCGTTGATACGCCTAGTTGATGTGAGACTATCTTCTCCCTTTTAGTCCTTACAACCACCACCATATACCATCATAGTGCTATGTCCATGGATTGCGCTCATGTATTGCGTAGGAGTTGAAAAAAAAGCTGAAGCGCGTTAAAAAGTATGAACCAATTGCTCGGCTCGTCATCGGGGTTGTACATGATGGGAGTATTTTGTGTAATGAAAATGAAGCATGGCTTAACTATATGATTTTGTAGGGATAAGCTTTCTTTGGCTATACTATTTTGATAGGACATGATTATTTGTTAGTATGCTTCGAAGTATTATTTTTTTATATTTTATAAGCTTTTATCTTGAATCATTTGGATTAGAACAATCATGCCACAATAAAGAAAATTACATTGAGAATTATGCTAGGTAGCATTCCACATCAAAAATTCTGTTTTTATCATTTACCTACTCGAGGACGAGCAAGAATTAAGCTTGGGGATGCTTGATATGTCTCCAACGTATCTATAATTTTTTATTGTTCCATTCTATTATTTACCCATTTGGATGTTTATGGGCTTTACTTTACACATTTATATCATTTTTTGGGACTAACCTACTAACCGGAGGCCCAGCCCGTATTGCTGTTTTTTGCCTATTTCAGTATTTCGAAGAAAAGGAATACCAAACGGAGTCCAAATGGAATGAAACCTTCGAGAACGATCTTTTTGGAACAAACGTGATCCAGAGGACTTGGAGTGCAAGTCAAGAAGCAATCGAGGAGGCCACAAGGGTGGAGGCCCCCCCTACTAGGCGCGCCCCCTATCTCGTGGGCCCCTCAGGCGTCCACCGACCTACTTCTTCCTCCTATATATACCCTCGTACCCCGAGAACATCAGAAAAAGCCACGAAAACCTAATTCCACCGCCGCAACCTTCTGTATCCGCGAGATCCCATCTTGCAGCCTTCGCCGGCGCTCCGCCGGAGGGGGAATCACCACGGAGGGCCTCTACATCAACTCCAAGGCCTCTCCGATGAGTCGTGAGTAGTTTACCACAGACCTTCGGGTCCATAGTTATTAACAAGATGGCTTCTTCTCTCTCTTTGGATCTCCATGTTCTCCTTGATCTTCTTGGAGACCTATTTGATGTAACTCTTTTTGCGGTGTGTTCGTCGAGATCCAATGAATTGTGGTTTATGATCAAGTTTATCTATGAGAAATATTTGAATCTCCTCTGAATTCTTGTATGTGTGATTAAGTTATCTTTGCAAGTCTCTTTGAATTCTCAGTTTGGTATGGCCTACTAGATTGATCTTTCTTGCAATGGGAGAAGTGCTTAGCTTTGGGTTCAATCTTGCGGTGTCCTTTCCCAGTGACAGTAGGGGCAGCAAGGCACGTATTGTATTGTTGCCATCGAGGATAAAAAGATGGGGTTTATATCATATTGCATGAGTTTATCCCTCTACATCATGTCATCTTTCTTAATGCGTTACTCTGTTCTTTATGAACTTAATACTCTAGATGCATGCTGGATAGCGGTCGATGTGTGGAGTAATAGTAGTAGATACAGGCAGGAGTTGGTCTACTTGTCATGGATGTGATGCCTATATGCATGATCATGCCTAGATAATCTCATAATTATTCGCTTTTCTATCAATTGCTCGACAGTAATTTGTTCACCCACCGTAATACTTATGCTATCTTGAGAGAAGCCACTAGTGAAACCTATGGCCCCCGGGTCTATCTTTTATCATATAAGCTTTCAATCTACTTTTATTTGCATCTTTACTTTTCCAATCTATATTATCAAATACCAAAAATATATTTATCTTATCATACTATCTCTATCAGATCTCACTTTCACAAGTGGCGGTGAAGGGATTGACAACCCCTTTATTGTGTTGGTTGCGAGTTCTTTGTTTGTTTCTGTAGGTGCGTGGGACTTTTGAGGAGCCACCTACTGGATTGATACCTTGGTTCTCAAAAACTGAGGGAAATACTTACGCTACTATTGATGCATCACCCTTTCCTCTTCAAGGAAAACCAACGCAAGCTCAAGACGTAGCAGTGTTGTGTCGGGGTGTTGTGTCGGGCCCGGGGGTGCCCTGTCGGGGTCGGGGTGCTGTGTCGGGGTCGCGGTGTCAGGGTGTCGAGGCAGGGTTGGGGTGTCGTGTCGGGGTCAGGGGTGCTGTGTCGGCGTCTCTAGGTGTCGTGTGATACGTCTCCAACGTATCTATAATTTTTGATTGATCCATGCTATTATATTACCCGTTTTGGATGTTTATGGGCTTTACTTTACACTTTTATATCATTTTTGGGACTAACCTACTAACCGGAGGCCCGGCCCGAATTGCTGTTTTTTTGCCTATTTCAGTGTTTCGAAGAAAAGGAATATCAAACAGAGTCCAAACAGAATGAAACCTCTAGGAGCGATCTTTTTGGAACAAACGCAATCTAGGGAACTTAGAGTGGACATCAAGCAACAAACGAGGTAGCCACAAGGGTGCCCGGCGCACCCCCTGGGGGTGGGCGCGCCCCCCACCCTCGTGGGCCCCTCGAGCTTCAACCGACCTACTTCTTCCTCCTATATATGTCCACGTACACTGAAAACATCCAAGAGCACCACGAAAAACTATTTCCACCGCTGCAACGTTCTGTATCTGCGAGATCCCATCTTGGAGCCTTCGCCGGCACTCCGCCAGACGGGGGAATCGACCAGGGAGGGCCTCTACATCATCTCCAAGGCCTCTTTGATGAGTTGTGAGTAGTTTACCACAGACCTTCGGGTCCATAGTTATTAGCTAGATGGCTTCTTCTCTCTCTCTTTGAATCTCAATACAAAGTTCTCCTCGATCTTCTTGGAGATCTATTCGATGTAACGCTTTTTGCGGTGTGTTTGTCGAGATCCAATGAATTGTGGGTTTATGAACAAGTTTATCTATGAGAAATATTTGAATCTCCTCTGAATTCTTTTATGTGTGATTAAGTTATCTTTGCAAGTCTCTTCGAATTATCAGTTTGGTTTGGCCTACTAGATTGATCTTTCTTGCAATGGAAGAAGTGCTTAGCTTTGGGTTCAATCTTGCGGTGTCCTTTCCCAGTGATAGCAGGGGCAGCAAGGCACGTATTGTATTGTTTCCATCGAGGATAAAAATATGGGGTTTATGTCATATTGCATGAGTTTATCCCTCTACATCATGTCATCTTTCTTAATGTGTTACTCTGTTCTTCATGAACTTAATACTCTAGATGCAGGCAGGAGTCGGTCGATGTGTGGAGTTATAGTAGTAGATGCAGAATTGTTTCGATCTACTTGTCATGGACATGATGCCTGTATACATGATCATGCCTAGATAATCTCATAACTATGCGCTTTTCTATCAATTGCTTGATAGTAATTTGTTCACCCACCGTAATGCTTATGCTATCTTGAGAGAAGCCACTACTGAAACCTATGGCCCCCGGGTCTATCTTTTATCATTTGAGTTTCCCATCCACTTTTATTTGCATCTTTTATTTTCCAATCTATATCATAAAAATACCAAAAATATTTATCTTATTATCTCTATCAGATCTCACTTTCGCAAGTGGCCATGAAGGGATTGACAGCCCCTTTATTGCCTTGGTTGCGAGGTTCTTGTTTGTTTGTTTAGGTGCATGGGACTTTTGAGGAGCCTCCTACTAGATTGATACCTTGGTTCTCAAAAACTAAGGGAAATACTTACGCTACTTTGTTGCATCACCCTTTTCCTCTTCAAGGAAAACCAACACAAGCTCAAGACGTAGCAAGAAGGATTTCTGGCGCCGTTGCTGGGGAGGTCTTCGATCAAGTCAAGACATACCAAGTACCCATCACAAACTCATCTCCCTCGCATTACATTATTTGCGATTTGCCTCTCGTTTCCTCTCCCCCACTTCACCTTTGCCGTTTTATTCTCCTTCTCTTTCCCAATCTTCTCTCCCTTTCGCTTGCCTTTTTGTTTGCTTGTGTGTTGGATTGCTTGTCACGATGGCGCAAGATAATACCAAATTGTGTGACTTTTCTAATACCAATAATAATGATTTCCTTAGCACTCCGATTGCTCCTCTTAATGATGTTGAATCTTGTGAAATCAACGCTGCTTTGTTGAATCTTGTTATGAAAGATTAATTCTCCGGCCTTCCTAGTGAAGATGCTGCTACTCATATAAACAACTTTGTTGATTTGTGTGATATGCAAAAGAAGAAAGATACGGATAATGATATTGTTAAATTGAAGTTATTTCCGTTTTCACTTAGAGATCGTGCTAAAACTTGGTTTTCGTCTTTGCCTAAGAATAGTATTGATTCATGGAATAAGTGCAAAGATGCTTTTATCTCTAAGTATTTTCCTCCTGCTAAGATCATCTCTCTTAGGAACGATATTATGAACTTTAAACAACTTGATCATGAGCATGTTTCCCAATCTTGGGAAAGAATGAAATTAATGATTCACAATTGCCCTACTCATGGTTTGAATTTATGGATGATCATACAAAAATTTTATGCCGGATTGAATTTTGCTTCTAGAAATCTTTTAGATACGGCCGCGGGAGGCACTTTTACGGAAATCACCTTAGGAGAAGCTACTAAACTCCTTGATAACATTATGGCTAATTATTCTCAATGGCTCACCGAAAGATCTACTAGTAAAAAAAGTGCATGCTATAGAAGAAATTAATGTTTTGAGTGGAAAGATGGATGAACTTATGAAATTGTTTGCTACTAAGAGTGCTCCTATTGATCCTAATGATATGCCTTTATCTACTTTGATTGACAATAATAATGAATCTATGGATGTGAATTTTGTTGGTAGGAATAATTTTGGTAACAACGCGTATAGAGGAAACTTTAATCCTAGGCTGTTCCCTAGTAATTCCTCTAATAATTATGGTAATTCTTACAACAACTCTTATGGAAATTTTAATAAGATGCCCTCTGATTTTGAGAATAGTGTTAAAGAATTTATGATCTCTCAAAATAATTTTAATGCTTTGCTTGAAGACAAATTTCTTAAAGTTGATGAATTGGCTAGGAACATTGATAGACTTTCGCTTGATGTTGATTCTTTGAAACTTAGATCTATTCCTCCTAAGCATGATATCAACGAGTCTCTCAAAGCCATGAGAATTTCCATTTATGGGTTCAAAGAAAGAAGCGCTAGGATGCGTGCTAAGAAAGATTGCTTTGTAAAAGCGTGTTCTTCTAGTTTCCATGAAAATAATGATGAAGATCTAAAAGTTATTGATGTGTCCCCTATTAAATCTTTGTTTTGCAATATGAATCTTGATAATGATGGGACTGGAGATGAGTCAACTTTAGTTAAAAGGCGTCCCAATAATTCGGAGTTTTTAGATCTTGATTCTAAATTTGGTAAAAGTGGGATTGGAGAGGTCAAGACTTTAAATAGCATTGAACCCACTATTATGGATTTCAAGGAATTTATTTATGATAATTGTTCTTTAGTAGATTGTATTTGCTTGTTGCAATCGGTGTTGAATTCTCCTCATGCTCATAGTCAAAATAAAGCTTTTACCAAACATATTGTTGATGCCTTGATGCAGTCTTATGAGGAAAAACTTGAATTGGAAGTTTCTATACCTAGAAGACTTTATGATGAGTGGGAACCTACTATAAAGATTAATATTAAAGATCATGAGTGCTATGCTTTGTGTGATTTGGGTGCTAGTGTTTCCACGATTCTGAAAACTTTATGTGATGTGCTAGGTTTCCATGATTTTGATGATTGCTCTTTAAATTTCACCTTGCGGATTCCACCATTAAGAAACCTATGGGAAGGATCAATGATGTTCTTATTGTTGAAAATAGGAATTATGTGCCCGTAGATTTTATCGTTCTTGATATAGATTGCAATCTTTCATGTCCTATTATTCTTGGTAGACCTTTCCTTAGAACGATTGGTGCAATTATTGATATGAAGGAACGGAATATTAGATTCCAATTTCCATTAAGGAAAGGCACGGAACACTTCCCTAGAAAGAAAGTCAAATTACCTTATTAATCTATCATGCGAGCTACTTATGAATTGAATGCCAAATATGGCACTACATAGATCTATCCTCGCTTTTATGCCTAGCTAGGGGCATTAAATGATAGCGCTAGTTGGGAGGCAACCCAATTTTATTTTTGTTCCTTGCTTTTGCTTCTGTTTAGTAATAAATATTTCATCTAGCTTCTGTTTAGATGTGTTTTCATGTTTTAATTAGTTTTTGTGCCAAGTAGAGCCTATAGGATAACCTATGGTGATAGTTAATTTGATTCTGCTGAAAAACAGAAACTTTTGCGCGCACGAAAATAGTTTTAGTAAATCACAGAAACGTGATTTTGCATTGATTATTTTTCTGTAGATCAATAGACAAATTTCCCAGGACTTCCTATTTTGGTACGAGTTTTAGAGTTCCAGAGGTATTCGAAAGTTACAGATTGCTACAGACTATTCTGTTTTTTACAGATTCTGTTTTTCGTGTGTTGTTTGCTTATTTTGATGCATCTATGGCTAGTATCGAGGGGTATGAACCATAGAGAAGTTGGAATACAGTAGGTTTAACACCAATATAAATAAAGAATGAGTTCATTACAGTACCTTATGTGGTGGTTTTTCTTTCTTGCACTAACGGAGCTATGAGATTTCCTGTTGAGTTTTGTGTTGTGAAGTTTTCAAGTTTTGGGTAAAGATTTGATGGACTATGGAATAAGGAGTGGCAAGAGACTAAGCTTGGGGATTCCCATGGCACCCCAAGATATTCAAGGATAACCAAAAGCCTAAGGTTGGGGATGCCCTGGAAGGCACCCCCTCTTTCGTCTTCGTCTATCGGTAACTTTACTTGCAGCTATATTTTTATTCACCACAAGATATGTGTTTTGCTTGGAGAATCTTGTATGATATGAGTCTTTGCTTTTTAGATTACCACAATCATCCTTGCTGCACACATCTTTTGTGAGAAACCCACATGATTGTAATTTATTACAATACTCTATGTGCTTCACTTATATCTTTTGAGCTAGATAGTTTTTGCTCTAGTGCTTCACTTATATCTTTTAGAGCACGGCGGTGGCTTGATTTTGTAGAAACTGTTGATCTCTTATGCTTCACTTATATTATTTTTAGAGTCATTTATAATAGCATGGTATTTGCTATGGTCATAAAATTGGTCATAGAATGATGGGCATCCAAGTTGGGTATAATAAAAACTATCATAGGAAGTGAATTGGATGCTATGATCAATTTGATACTTGATAATTGTTTCGAGATATGGAGGTGGTGATATTAGATTCATGCTAGTTGGGTAATTGTGAATTTAAAGAATACTTGTGTTGAAGTTGGCAAGTCCCATAGCATGCACGTATGGTAAAAGTTGTGTAACAAATTTGTTGCATGGAGTGCTCTTTTGATTGCCTTCCCTTGTGTGGAGGTCGGGGGCGCGCTATGGTTAACTCCTACCAACCTCCCCACTAGGAGCATGCGTAGTAGTACTTTGCTTCGAGGGCTAATAAAACTTTTGCAATAAGTATATGAGTTCTTTATGACTAATGTGAGTCCATGGATTATACGCACTTTTACCTTTCCATCATTGCTAGCCTCTTCGGTACCATGCATTGCCTTTCTCACCTTGAGAGTTGGTGCAAACTTTGCTAGTGCATCCAAACCCCGTGATACGATACGCTCTATCACACATAAACCTCCTTATATCTTCCTCAAAACAGCCACCATACCTACCTATTATGGCATTTCCATAGCCATTCCGAGATATATTGTCATGCAACTTTCCACCGTTCCGTTTATCATGACACGCACCATCATTGTCATATTGCCTTGCATGATCATGCAGTTGACATCGCATTTGTGTAAAAGCCACCATGCATAATTTTTCACACATGTCACTCTTGATTCATTGCACATCCCGGTACACCACCGGAGGCATTCATATAGAGTCATATCTTGTTCTAGTTTTGAGTTGTAATTCATGAGTTGTAAATAAATAGAAGTATGATGATCATCATTATTAGAGCATTGTCCCCAAATAAAAAAAAGAAAGGCCAAAAAAAAAGAAAGGCCAAAGAAAAAAAGAAAAAAAAAGAAAAGAAAAGCCAAAAAAGAAAGGCCAAAAAAAGAAAAAGAAAATAAAAAAGGGGGGCAATGTTACTATCCTTTTCCACACTTGTGCTTCAAAGTAGCACCATGTTCTTCATATAGAATGTCTCTTAAGTTGTCACTTTCATATACTAGTGGGAATTTTTCATTATAGAACTTGGCTTGTATATTCCTACGATGGGCTTCCTCAAAATGCCCTAGGTCTTCGTGAGCAAGCAAGTTGGATGCACACCCACTTAGTTTCTTTTGTTGAGCTTTCATACATTTATAGCTCTAGTGCATCTGTTGCATGGCAATCCCTACTCCTTATGTTGACATCAATTGATGGGCATCTCCATAGCCCGTTAATTAGCCTCGTCAATGTGAGACTTTCTCCTTTTTTGTCTTCTCCACACAACCTCCATCATCATATTCTATTCGACCCATAGTGCTATATCCATGGCTCACGCTCATGTATTGCATGAGAGTTGAAAAAAGCTGAAGCGCGTTAAAAAGTATGAACCAATTGCTTGGCTGAAACCGGGGTTGTTCTTGATGGGAGTATTTTGTGTAATGAAAATGAAACATAGCCTAACTATATGATTTTGTAGGGATGAACCTTCTAATGCCATGTTATTTTGAGAAGACATGATTGCTTAGTTAGTATGCTTGAAGTATTACTATTTCTTATGTCAATGTGAACTTTTATTTTTAATCATTTGGATCTGAACATTCATGCCACAATAAAGAAAATTACATTGAGAATTATGCTAGGTAGCATTCCACATCAAAAAAATTGTTTTCTCATTTACCTACTCGAGGACGAGCAGGAATTAAGCTTGGGGATGCTTGATACGTCTCCAACGTATCTATAATTTTTGATTGTTCCATGCTATTATATTACCCATTTTGGATGTTTATGGGCTTTACTTTACACTTCTATATCATTTTTGGGACTAACCTACTAACCGGAGGCCCAGCCCGAATTGCTGTTTTTTTTGCTTATTTCAGTGTTTCGAAGAAAAGGAATATCAAACGGAGTCCAAATGGAATGAAACCTTCGGGAGCTATCTTTTTGGAACAAACACAATCCAGGGAACTTGGAGTGGACGTCAAGCAACAAACGAGGCGACCACGAGGGTGCCCGACGCGCCCCCTGGGGGTGGGCGCGCCCCCACCCTCGTGGGCCCCTCGAGCATCAACCGACCTACTTCTTCCTCATATATATGTCCACATACCACGAAAACATCCAGGAGCACCATGAAAAACTATTTCCACCGCCGCAACCTTCTGTATCCGCGAGATCCCATCTTGGAGCCATCGCAGGCGCTCCGCCGGAGGAGGAATCGACCATGGAGGGCCTCTACATCATCTCCAAGGCCTCGCTGATGAGTTGTGAGTAGTTTACCACAGACCTTCGGGTCCATAGTTATATGCTAGATGGCTTCTTCTCTCTCTTTGGATCTCAATACAAAGTTCACCACGATCTTCTTGGAGATCTATTCGATGTAACTCTTTTGCGGTGTGTTTGTCGAGATATGATGAATTGTGGGTTTATGATCAAGTTTATCTATGAGAAATATTTGAATCTCCTCTGAATTCTTTTATGTGTGATTAAGTTATCTTTGCAAGTCTCTTCGAATTATCAGTTTGGTTTGGCCTACTAGATTGGTCATTCTTGCAATGGGAGAAGTGCTTAGCTTTGGGTTCAATCTTGCGGTGTCCTTTCCGAGTGACAGCAGGGGCAGAAAGGCATGTATTGTATTGTTGCCATCAAGGATAAAAAGACTGGGTTTATGTCATATTGCATGAGTTTATCCCTCTACATCACGTCATCTTTCTTAATGCGTTACTCTGTTCTTCATGAACTTAATACTCTAGATGCAGGCAGGAGTCGGTCGATGTGTGGAGTTATAGTAGTAGATGCAGAATCATTTCGATCTACTTGTCACAGACGTGATGCCTATATACATGGTCATGCCTAGATAATCTCATAACTATGCGCTTTTCTATCAATTGCTTGACAGTAATTTGTTCACCCACCATAATGCTTATGCTATCTTGAGAGAAGCCACTAGTGAAACTTATGGCCCCCGGGTCTATCTTTTATCGTATAAGTTTCCCATCTACTTTTATTTGCATCTTTTATTTTCCAATCTATATCATCAAAATACCAAAAATATTTATCTTAATATCTCTATCAGATCTCACTTTCGCAAGTGGCCATGAAGGGATTGACAACCCCTTTATTGCGTTGGTTGCGAGGTTCTTGTTTGTTTGTTTAGGTGTGTGGGACTTTTGAGGAGCCTCCTACTGGATTGATACCTTGGTTCTCAAAAACTAAAGGAAATACTTACGCTACTTTGATGCATCACCCTTTCCTCTTCAAGGAAAACCAACGCAAGCTCAAGACGTAGCATCGTGTCAGGGGTCGGGGTGCCGGTGGTGTCGTGTCGGGGTGCTGTGTCGGGGTCGGGGGTGCCGTGTTGGGGGTCGGGGTGCTGTGTGGGGGTCGCAGTGTCAGGGTGTCGAGGTGGGGTCGGGGTGTCGTGTCAGGGTCAGGGTGTCGGGGTCAGGGGTGCCGTGTCGGGGTCTCGGGGTGTCGTGTCGGGGGTCGGGGTGTCGGTGGTGTCGTGTCGGGGTGCTGTGTAGGGGTCGGGGTGCCGTGCCGGGGTCGGGTGCTGTGTCAGGGTCGGGTGCTGTGTAGGGGTCGCAGTGTCGGGGTGTCGAGGCGGGGTCGGGGTGTTGTATCGGGGTCGGGTGTCGGGGTCACGGGTCGGGGTGTCGTGGTCGGATGGCAAATCCTCGACCCCTCGGTGACCCTCGACCCCTCGACCCCTTTTCCCCTCGACCCCTCGACACCTTGACCCTCGACTCCTTTCCCCCTCGATCCTCGAACGCTCGACACCTCGATCCTCGACCCCTAGACGCTCGACCACTTGACAACCCTCTTTTCCCTCGGCGACCCTCTTTTTCTACTTTTCCTACATCTTTTTTTCATCTTCTACTTATTTTTTTCATCTCCACTTCTACTTCTTTTTCTTCTTCTTCCTTCTTTTCCTTCTTCCTCTTGTTTTCTTTTTCTTCTTCATTTTCCTTATTTTCCTTCTTCCTCTTGCCTTCTTTTTCTTCTTCAACTAATCAACCTAAATCAACTAACTAACCTAAATCAACTAAAATCTACTAACCTAAAATCAACTAAAATCTATTAACTTGAAATCAACTACAATCTACTAACCTAAAATCAACTAAAATCTATTAACCTAAAATCAACTAAAATCAACTTACCTAAAATCAACTAAAATCTACTAACCTAAAATCAACTAAAATCTAATTAACCTAAATCTCCTTTTTTACTATGTATAGTAGGGTAAAACACCACCTACTAACTAATTAACTAACTAACTAACTAAGTAACTAGCCTAAAAAATAATTAACTAACTAATTAACCTATGTACAGTAGGGTAAAGCAACTAATTAATTAACCTAAAAAAATAACTAACTAACTAGTTAACCTAAACCAAAAAACAACAAGAAAAGAAAAGAAAAAAGCGCAACAACCTCACCGGGGGGGCGGAGCGCCGGGCGGCGGGTGTCGGTGTCAAAATCGGTGGATCTCGGGTAGGGGGTCCCGATCTGTGCATCTAATGCTAATGGTAACAGGAGGCAAGGGACACGATGTTTTACCCAGGTTCGGGCCCTCTCAATGGAGGTAAAACCCTACTTCCTGCTTGATTGATCTTGATGATATGAGTATTACAAGAGTTGATCTACCACAAGATCGTAGAGGCTAAACCCTAGAAGCTAGCCTATGATGATTATGATTGTCCCTCTATGGACCAAACCCTCTGGTTTATATAGACACCGGAGGAGGCTAGGGTTTACACAGAGTCGGTTACAAAGAAGGAGATCTAGTATCCGGATCGCCAAGCTTGTCTTCCACGCAAAGGAGAGTCTCACCCGGACATAGGACGAAGTCTTGAGTCTTGTATCTTCATAGTCCAACAGTCCGACCAAAGTATATAGTCCGGCTGTCCGGATACCCCTTAATCCAGGACTCCCTCAGTAGCCCCTGAACCAGGCTTCAATGACGATGAGTCTGGCGCATAGATTGTCATCGGCATTGCAAGGCGGGTTCCATCTCTGAATACTCCAAAGTAAACCTCGAACACTTAAACCGTGTCCGGCTCTGCAAGACGACTTTCACATTCCACCGTAGAGAGAACGATATTCCACAAACATAATCTGCTGACAACTTCAGATAACATGACACGACACCATGATCGAGTCATTATTGAACCGTCTTCCCATAGCCAGCTACCGCACATATCGCGAGGCGGTTTCCTCCGCACGTCTTGCCGAAGCAGAGATCATGGCCCCTTATCACGGGATTCTCATCAATACGGGTACGGGTAACCCAACCGCGCCATCAATCGTGGCGCTTGGGAAATAAGCAATTTTCAACGGGCAAGTGGGAAGGCGCACCATTTTCTTCGCCTCTATAAAGGGATAAGGATTCCCCATTTTTACCCACGCCTTCTTCCTCCTTCGCTTATCCATTCTCGCACCCTCGAGCTCCAGCGCCCTAGTTCACACCTTCTCCGCACAGGCAAACATGTCCGGAGCAGGAGGCAAGTGGGTGGCCTCCACCGGCAAGGAGGAGCATATTACGAAGCTTCGGGCGGCCGGATACTTGGCCGCAGATATCGCGCACCAGCTGCCGGACGCAGGGCAGATCATTCCAACTTCGAGACCCCACGAGAGGGTCGTGTTCCTCGCCCACTTCGTCCGCGGACTGGGATTTCCACTTCATCCCTTTGTCCGTTGGCTCATGTTTTACTATGGGCTGGACTTCCATGATCTAGCCCCAAATTTCGTCCTCAACATCTCGGTGTTTATCGTCGTGTGCGAGGCCTTCCTCCGCATCAAGCCCCACTTCGGCTTGTGGCTATGAATCTTCTGTGTGAAGCCGAAGATCGTAAGCGGCCAGCAAGCGGAGTGCGGAGGCGCCAAGGTGGGCAGGATGCCCAATGTTACCTGGCTTGACGGTTCCTTCGTGGAGACCGTAAAAGGGTGGCAATTGGGGTGGTTCTACATCACCGAGCCGCGCGACGCCAACTGGGCAGTGGCCCCCGAATTCTGATCCGGAATTCCCATGCGGCTCACTTCCTGGGAAAAGAAGGGCCTGGCATGGGGCGAACCTGCAAAGCTGACAGGACATCAGAACTGCATCAAAAATATGATGGACAAGAAGATCAAGCTTGTCAATGTGGTCCAGGTCATGCTCGTCCGCCGAATCCTTCCGTGCCAAAGACGGGCATTCAATCTGTGGGAGTTCGATCCGACCGAACACCAGACACTTCAAGATCTTTACGGCACGACGCACAAGGACGCATGGAAGGTGCTATTCAAGGCCTCCGAAATACCTCCTCCCACATCCGAGGACCGTGGATTCCACGTCACGCGGCTCCCCCATCCGGTGAGTTTTCTAACCATCACCAGATGTAGCTTTCTCAGCATACTCACAGGAGAATTTTAAGTCATCGTGTGTATTTAATCAGGATTACATGGTGACAGCGGAGCGGGTCGACTGCCCGACTCCACTGCCAGAAAGTCCAGCAACCGCTCTTCTGACGAAGATGCTAGTCCCGGCGCCTTACAAGGTGCCAGAAAAGAAGGCCGAAAAGAAGGCCCCGGGGACCAGGAAGGGTCTCTGGTGTAAGGTTGTACCGAATGCCTCGCCCGAAGACGATGAGGCATGCTCCTCCCACAAAGGGGAGGAGGAAAAGGAAAGGGCCGCCCCATCTAGGGAGGCCAAGGGGCCTAAGAGAGCGGCCCAAGGGACCAGGAAGGGTCCCCAGTGCAAGGTCGTAATAGACTCACCGAGGACGACGAGGCAGATTCCTCCCACGGAGGCGGGAGAAACACGAGGAAATTCCGCCTCCCCGCACTGGGGAGGAGAAGAAAAGGAAAGCCACCCCGCAGGGGGAGGCTAGGACTCCCAAGAAGGGAAAGGCGTCCCTTCTGGATCACTCCACCACGGCCGCCTATAGCGAGGAGGAGTGGGTGCCCAGGGGCAAGCCCCTAGTAAGATCGTAAGTATCCGCGCTCTGTTGTACTTTAGTGCGACTTAGCTTCATAGTTTGTTATAACGCCGAACACGTATATGCAGTCCGGCCAGGGCCCATCCCGAGGTATCCTCTTCGGATGGGTCTTTGAGCGATTCGGTGATGAATTCGCTCCCGACGGCCACCTCCCCTCGGCCTGCAGATGACATGGAGGTGTGGTCCCAAAGAGTACCAGAGCAGGGGGAGGCGGATCTGGAGACGTCCCAAGGTGAAATTCTAGACGCCGGGCACAAGGGGAGTAAGATCCCCGCAGCTTATGCTGACGAGACCCCAACAAGTCGGGCTCCCAGCTGGACACTGTACTGGAACCTCCAAAGGTTCCGGATTCGGGTAGGCAGCCCCTTGCTAAGCAGGGCGAGCCGACCGTGCCGATGACTTCCGTTGCGCCAGAGGCGCCGGATAGTCTGCTAGAAGTGCTTCGCGGCGCTTCCATTGATGAAGAGCACCGTACTCTTATGAGTGTCGTGATTCAGAAGGTTCGGTCCGCCAAAAGCGGATTGACCGAAGCCTGCACCAGCCTCCTGACAGGCTTTGAGCTAAGTAATCAAAAGTGTGTGAAATTATCACCCGATAGACAGTAGCCCCTGATACTCTGTTTGGTGTTCGGAAAGAAAAGCCAAACAGAGGGTCAACTCTAAACCGCAGGAGTCTAACAGTAGGTGTCTATGTGAATAAGCAGGCAGTGCTGCTTGCCGCTGCTGCCCGCATAGCCGAGGTCACCGGACTCAAACGGGGCCTTGAGCAGGCCGAAGAGGAGCTCAGCCTCACAAAGAGGTAGCTCGAAGAGAATAAAGGTGAGTGATACCGCGTTCACATATCATATAGAGGAGAAAAAATTGGTGACGCTAACAAAAAACGTCATGATTTTGTAATAGGGGCCACGACCGAAGTGGCGGCCCTGAAGAAAGCGCTATCTGAGGCCGAAGACAAGGTGGCCGCGGAGCGCATTGAGCGTGAGAAGCAAGATGCTAGGGTGGGCGAGGTGCAGCAAGAGCTCCAGGAGCTCGGAAAGAAGTTCGAGTCCTTGGAGCGTGACTTCAAGACGAAAGAGTCTAAGCTTGCGAAGGCCCTTTTGAGCATGAAATACGCCAAGGCCGAAGCCCAAAAGGCCCAGCAGGAAATCCAGGCATCCAAGAAGATAGCGGCGGGTAAGGCATTCATTATACAAAGCAAGCATGTGGAGGAGACATTTCTTTTACTTACCCGAATTCGGAGCTCGCCAGGGGCATTCGCAGATCTTCCACGCAACATATCGGATGCCACGGAGTTCTACCATGCCGAAGAGGGGAGCTCGACAGAGAAGCTGTTCTGGTCCCAGTATGCTAGAGCCGAACACCCGATGCCTCTGAGTGACCAACTGAAGCAATTGGTTGAACTCCACAGGGCGGCCGAAGTGGCCATGAAGGACTTCATAGTCTCGATGTGGCCTGGTGAGCCCTTGTCCGCCAGCTACTTCGGCATTATAAAGTGGATGGTAAATGCATGTCCGCGGCTTGAAGTTATCAAGCGATCTGTTTGCATTGAGGGTGCCTGTCGGGCCTTTGCCCGTGCGAAGATGCATTGGGCCAAGCTGGATGCAGAGAAGCTGGTGAAGGATGGACCACCGGAGGGCAAGGCGCATCGCTACCCCGAGAAATATTATGATGGCGTGATGAAAGGCACTCGTCTCGTGGCCGATGAATGTACCAAGGACACAACCTTTGAGTGAATGTACTCATGTCGTCTTTGTAATATGAAAACAAACTTGTTTGCGCTACATAGCGCTTTGTTGATTTAAAATATTACCTTCTGTGCGGCTGTTTATAAAATTCTGAAAGTAGGCCAGTCTCAGCTTCCGCCCCCATGTAACTAGTACTGGGTGTTCGTGGAAAAACCCGAACACTCTTTATCCAAATGTTTGGTCCATGAGGGAGGTGTTTGGCGCAGCGAACAAGGCAATCGGACTATGCGGCTTTATAACTCTCACTTAGCCATAGAAGTCTACAATTTTAAATTGCAGCGAAGCCCCTAGAATTCAGAAAGCCCAATTGGGGCGCTATACACGCCTAAATCGGACAAGGCCGATTCCTCGCCTAAAGCGGAAAAAATCTTTAAGGATTTTAAGACCTCTCGAATAGCGACCAGCTCTCGCCGCATCATGACAGTCAGTTTTCAGCTTTCTCAACTGAGGTGCTCGTCCGGGCGAATCGGGACACAATCGCAGTAGTTCTCCCTGCGCTACCTTAGCCGATATAACGGAACGTAAGGTACCAAAACAAGGGAGCCGGGCAAACCCAACTATTGACCCAAGACATGATTCGGAGCTGATGCATATAATGCTATAAGTTCGGGGTGCCGCACTGTTGAAAGTGTTCGGACTTATCTTGCCGTATTAGGGGGCGCCATGAGAAGCCCCTGGCAAACTGATCGTACCAAAGTGTGCGAATTCAATATTAAATAAACATTTTTAGGAAAAATGTGAAGATAGGAATAATAAGCTGACACTATATATTATCTCCCATTGATAAATAATACGTCCAAGCGTATCTTTACAATTAATGCGTTGAGCAGAAGTAAAGATGACTATTTGACATGTCCTATCCGAGGGCGGGCCGCATGTAGGTATATAAAACATGTATAACAATCATTAACAGATACCACCTGGGTATTCCCTTGGTGCGCAAAGCCTTTTGCCTCCTTGGTTTTCCCTCCTATGATAAGTCCGATGATCTGGCTCTCTGAAGAGGCTGCCCGAAAGTAGGGTCCTGAAAGATAAAGGGGGGTTATTAAAGTATGTTGCGGCTGAACCATACTGTTGACCGCATCACTATTGCGCCTCCGCCTGTGCCCATGGTATTTTGAGTGCGTAATTGTGTACGCGCGGCACGAATGCTGCCTGAATGGGGCTGGGGCGGAGGACGGACTGCTAGTCACGCTCTTGGCGTGCCTGGCGATCCTGTTGCAGGGTACTCCGGACTCGCTTGACGGTGTTCGGGGTTGTTGTCGCCGGATTGGTGGTTTGCCGGAGAAGGCTGCTTTGTACTTCTGCCGCGAGGGCTGCAGTATGCTCTTCTATACGGAGAGAGCGGTCCATGTTTCCATTGACTGTGATAACCCCGCGAGGTCCTGGCATCTTGAGCTTTAGGTATGCATAGTGCGGTACCACATTGAATCGAGTGAATGCGGTTCGTCCAAGCAGTGCATGATAGCCACTACGGAAAGGGACGATATCAAAGATTAACTCCTCGCTTCGGAAGTTATCCGGAGATCCGAAGACCACTCCAGTGTTATGGAGCCCGTGCAACGGGCCTCTACTCCTGGAATTACACCTTTGAAGGTGGTTTTGGTGGGCTTGATCCTTGAAGGGTCGATGCCCATTTTGCACACTGTGTCCTGGTAAAGAAGGTTCAGGCTGCTGCCGCGGTCCATAAGGACTCGCGTGAGGTGGAATCTGTCGATGATTGGGTCTAGGACCAATGCGGCTGAACCGCCATGACGGATGCTGGTAGGGTGATCCCTACGATCAAAAGTGATCGGACAGGCTGACCATGGGTTGAACTTTGGGGCGACTGGCTCCATCGCATAGATGTCCCTTAGTGCTCGCTTTTGTTCCCGTTTGGGAATGTGGGTGGCGTAGATCATATTGACCGTTTTCACTTGGGGGGAAATTTCTTTTGTCCCCCCGTGTTCGGACGCCGGGACCCCTCGTCATCGTCGCTGTGCAGCCCATTGTCCTTGTTCTCGGCATTTATTTTATCAGCCTGTTTGAACACCCAGCAGTCTCTGTTAGTGTGGTTTGCTGGCTTATCCAGGGTGCCGTGAATTTGGCACGAGCGATCAAGTATGCGGTCCAGACTGGACGATCCCTGATTGTTTCTTTTGAACGGCTTTTTCCGCTGACCAGATTTTGAGCCACTGAATCTGGCGTTGACTGTCGTGTCTTCAGTGTTGTCGCCATTGTTCCGACGCTTATGTCTGTTGCGCCGTGGCTTGCCGTTATTGTCGCGGACATCTGAAGTGCCGGAGTTTATTGGCGTGGTGCTACTGCGAGCCAACCAGCTGTCGTCGCTCGCGCAAAAGCGGGTCATGAGTGTCGTGAGGGCCGCCATGGACTTCGGTTTTTCCTGGCCGAGGTGTCGGGCGAGCCACTCATCGCGGATATTATGCTTAAAGGCCTCCAGGGCTTTGGCGTCCGGACAGTCGACAATTTGGTTCTTTTTAGTTAGGAACCGAGTCCAGAATTTCCCGACTGACTCTCCGGGCTGTTGGGTAATGTGACTCAAGTCATCAGCATCCGGTGGTCACATGTACGTGCCCTGGAAGTTGTCGAGGAACGCGTCCTCCAGGTTTTCCCAACTGCCGATGGAATTTGCCGGTAGGCTATTTAGCTAGTGCCTGGTTGGTCCTTTGAGTTTAATGGGAAGGTACTTGATGGCATGTAGATCATCACCGCGGGCCATGTGAATGTGGAGAAGGAAACCTTCGATCCATACTGCGGGGTCTGTTGTGCCATCATATGATTTGATGTTTACGGGTTTAAACCCTTCTGGGAATTTGTGATCCATCACTTCGTCAGTGAAGCAGAGGGGGTGTGCGGCGCCTCTATGCCGGGCTATGTGGCTACGCAGTTCGAATAAGTCTGGTTGGCTATGTTCGGCCCGGCCGGACTTGTTGATAGTGTACCCGGTGTGACGATCGTCGTCACGTGTTGGGGCGCGCCCCCGTGATCCGTAGATCGATCTTGGTTGTCCTGGCTTGTTTTCGAGTATGTCTCGCAGGTCCTGCCTATTGCCCCGGGCCGTAGTGTATTGGCCTGGGGGTGCGGGCTGGTATTTGGGCTGATATGCCATTTTATCCTGCCCACGAGGTGGCCGGTCAGCCTCGTCCTGTGATGGTAGTATAGGCTGCTCCTCGAGTTGAGGTAGCCACTTGTGCTTTGGATAACCTTTGGTGTGGCGCTCGAGTCCATATTCCTCGGCTGCTAGGACTTCAGTCCATCTGTTTGTGAGCAGATCTTGATCAGCTTGGAGCTGCTGCTCCTTCTTTTTCAGGCTCCTCGCAGTGGCCATAAGCCGGCGCTTGAAGCGCTCCTCCTCTACGGGGTCCTCAGGCACGCCGAATTCGTCGTCGCCGAGGCTAATCTCGTCTTCAGAGGGGGGCATGTAGTTGTCCTCCTCCGGGTATCCATCCGTCGCCTGTTCGTCTGGGCTGACCTGCCCGTCTTCCTGTTCAGCCTGCTCGAAGGCAGGCTGATCGGGGTTGTATTCATCTTCTGCACCATCCGGATTGTTTTCGTCTCCTGTGCCGGTATTGTTGTGGCGGGGCTTGGAGCGGCGCTGATGACGCCCATGCTTTGCTTTCTTCCTTGAGGGGTTATCCTCCATGGCCTCATTGCCATTGGTTTCTTTCGGAGTGTCCACCATATATATATCATATGAGGAGGTGGCTGTCCAGCGCCCCGTGGGCGGTGGTTCCTGTTCTTCTCCTACATTGTCGTCCACACCGTCGATGTCTTCAGAGTCGAAATCAAGCACGTCGGTCAAATCATCGACCGTGGCAATGAAGTGGGTGGTGGCTGGGCAACGGATTCCCTCCTCGCATGCTTCCCACTTGAGCCGGACATAGTTCGGCCAGGAGTCTCCTAACAAAGAGAGAGACTTTAACGAGTTCAGCATGTCGCGAAAGGACGAGTGCTGGAAGATATTCGCAGCGGTGAACTCAATTACCGGAGCCCAACCAGATTCGGTGGGCTCAGGGGTGCGCGGACTGGAACCTACAGCCGGACACGAGTCCGGGGGTCCGGAGTCACAGGATTCCTTGGGGGTGGAGTCTGTGCTCGGCTCTACCACCGATGAGTGTGCGGCCTCTGGGGCGGGGTCCATCCACCCATCCTCGGACGACGCGATCTGCCCCGGATTTAGGTCCGGAGCTCCTGCTGGTGCGATATCCCGAGTATTGTCCGACAGCAGGTCTAAGCCATGCTCGTCGTGACAGTTCGGCGCGCCTGGCATAGGCCCGAATCCGTCGAAGATCAAATCTCCGCGGATATCGGCCATGTAGTTCAAGTTTCCGAACCTGACCTGATGGCCAGGGGCGTAGATGTCGATCTGCTCCAGATGGCCAAGCAAATTGGCCCGCAGTGCGAAGCCGCCGAACACGAAGATCTGTTCAGGGAGAAAAGTCTCACCCTGGACCGCGTTGTTGTTGATGATTGAAGGAGCCATCGAGCTTTGCAGCGGCGACACAGAGGAACTCTCAATGAAAGCACCAATGTCGGTGTCAAAACCGGCGGATCTCGGGTAGGGGGTCCCGATCTGTGCGTCTAAGGCTAATGGTAACAGGAGGCAAGGGACACGATGTTTTACCAAGGTTCGGGCCCTCTCGATGGAGGTAAAACACTACTTCTTGCTTGATTGATCTTGATGATATGAGTATTACAAGGGTTGATCTACCACGAGATCGTAGAGGCTAAACCCTAGAAGCTAGCCTATGATGATGATGATTGTCCCTCTATGGACCAAACCCTTCGGTTTATATAGACACCGGAGGAGGCTAGGGTTTACACAGAGTCGGTTACAAAGGAGATATAATATACGAATCGCCAAGCTTGTCTTCCACGCAAAGGAGAGTACCACCCGGACACGGGACGAAGTCTTGAGTCTTGTATCTTCATAGTCCAACAGTCCGACCAAAGTATATAGTCCGGCTGTCCGGATACCCCTTAATCCAGGACTCCCTCAGCGGGGGCCGGAGCGGCGATGGGCGGTGAGGCGCCGGGGCAGCACGGGTGAAGTGAGGGAGAGAGAAAGGGGTGGGGCGCAGGGTCAGTTGTTTTTAGTTAGATTTAATTCTTTGTCGTCTGCTAGCAAACGGCAAAGAGCATAGCTAGTGGGATTGGGCTGAGGGGAAACGAATGTTAGGTTGGCTATTCTCTTTACCGTCCGCTAGCAGACGGCAATGAAGCTTTGCCGTCTGCTGGCAGGCGGCAAAGAAAGTGGCCGTTAGGTGGTTCTCATTAGTGGGCCACCCTCCCTCTTTGCCGTCTGCTAGCAGGCGGCAAAGCTTCTATGTCATCTACTAGCAGACGGCAAAGAGCAGGCTGATGGCAAACACCCTCTTTGTCGTCCGCTCTTTCTTTGCCGTCGGCTTTCTGTAAGCTAATGGCAAAGACCTTCTTTGTCGTCAGCTCGCCGACAGCAAAGAGCTAGCTGACGGGAAAGATCGTGATTCCAGTAGTGAAAATAAATACTGAAAAGTAAAATATAGGCCCTTCGCAAAGGGAAGCAGAGGTTGTCAAGTGCTTTTTATTTTTGGATGCCCAAGCTCTTAATGCAAAGGAATGTCACGTTATATTGCCCCTTATGATAGCAATCTTTACTATGCATTCCGTCCCTTTTATTACTTTGCCATCACCAGTTCGTACAATGCTCAATTTTCCCTTACAATAAAAGATCAAACATATTTAGGAGCAATTTTTATTGCTTTATGCACTGATGACAACTTACTTGAAGGATCTTATTCAATCCATAGGTAGGTATGGTAGACACTCATGGCAAGAAAATGGGTTTATGGGTTTTTGAATGCACTAGTATCTCTACTTAGTACGAATTTTTGGCTAGCAAAAGATACTAGGCAAACACCACATGTTGGAGGATCTATGAAAATATAATTTCTACGCAAATATACACAACCAGAACTCATTACATTGTCTTTCTTGTCCAACTTCAACTAATTTTCTCAAGTTTGAAAATAATGAATGGGTATTCACAATCATAGAAGATGTCCAAGATAATATATTTGTATGTGAAAGTTCTCTTCCTTATACTAATCATTCATGAATTGCTTGTATGACCAATATTGTGATTGTCAAGCTTCAAAAGATTTCACTTTCTAAACCCAATGTAAAGCTTCCACTAGGCATGATATGAACATATAATTTCAACTTCATGATATTCAATTAATTCAACAATTTACCCATAGGATATAGGTGAAGCCCAAGAGTAAAAGACAAACTACTCCAAAAAGATATAAGTGAAGATCAAGTGAGTAGTTATGTAGATGGGTAGCTATTTGAGGACTCTCTTTTATTTAAAAATTTCAGATCTAAGTATCTTATTAAAACAGCAAGCAAAACAAAATAAAATGACATTCCAAGAATAGCAAAACTCATGTGAAGAAGTGAAAACTTAGGTTCAACCGAGGCTAACCGATTATTGTTGATGAAGAAAGGTGGGATGCCTACCGGGGCATCCCCAAGCTTAGATGCTTGAACTTCTTGGAATATTATCTTGGGATGCCTTGGGAATCCCCAAACTTGAGATTTTGTGTCTCCTTAATTCCTTTTATACACGGTTTCCCTAAATCTCAGAAACTTCATCCACACAAAACTCATCAAGAACTCATGAGATAAGTTAGTATAAATCAATGCAAAACCTTATCATTCTATATTGTAGCAAATCACTAAAATTATTATTTAACATTGCCTACTAAATGCCTCTGAATATTTAATACTCCTATCCTCAAATAGAATCATTAAATAAGGAAACATATGCAAACAATGCAAACATAACAGTAATCTGTCTAAATAGAACAGTCTGTAAAGAATGCAGGAGGATCCATACTTCCCTGACTCAAAAATTTCAAAAAATTTACCACATTGTAGAAAATTTATCATATCTTGCTTCTCAAAAAGTTTCAACATTTTATCACACTCTGAATTTTCTCGGGAATTTTTGCAACAGCGATAAACTTTCTGTTTTCAAACAGCAACATATAGACTTGCAAACTAAGCATGGCAAAGGCTATAATTGACATTTTTATTGAAATAAAGGATGCAAAAAATTATTCTAAATAACAGCAAGAAAATACTAATAAACGAAAATGACGCTCCAAGCAAAACACATATCATCTGACGAATGAAAATATAGCCCCAAGTAAGGTTACCGATAATGTTGGAGACGAAAGAGGGCGGGGCATCCCCAAGCTTAGTTGCTTGGATCTTCCTTAAATATTACCTAGGGGTGCCTTGGGCATCCCCAAGCTTAGGATCTTGTCACTCCTTACTCTCCTCATATTGATATCGAACTTAAAGCTTGAAAACTTCAATCACACAAAACTTAACGGAACTTCATGAGATCAGTTAGTATGATAAAGAAAAATCATCTACTTTGGGACTGTCAAGAAAAGATTCATAATTGTTCTCATACAATTCCTACTGTACCTTATCATTTCCACAATTTATATTGAGCAATATAAGCCATAGAAACTAAAGCAAACTATGCATTGAAAACAGAATCTGTCAGAAACAGAACAGTCTGTAGTAATATGAAGTAGAGCCATACTTATGCCACTCTAAAAATTCTGAAAAATTAGGAAAACATAGGGAATTTGTATATAAATCATATTTATAAAATTTAGATCAAAATCACGTTCCAGTAAATTTTGAAAATTCCTGGACTGAAACAGTTTCTGTTTTTGGACAGAATCAAGTCAACTATCATCCACACTATCCCAAAGGCTTTACTTGGCACTAACACTTATTAAAACATGAAACACACTCTAATCAGAGGAATACATTTATAGTTATTGAATAACAGCAAGGAAAACAAAAAATTCAAATATAACTATTGGGTTGCCTCCCAACAAGCGCTATTGTTTTACGCCCCTAGCTAGGCATGAAGATTTCGATGATGCTCGCATAAAAGTAAAGAATTGGAACACAAAGAGAGCATCTTGAATCACATGGCAAAAAAATTTAAGACTAACATACTTCCTATGCATAGGGATTTTGTGAGCAAACAAATTATGGGAACAAGAATCAACTAGCATAGGAAGGTAAAACAAGCACAACTTCAAAACTTTCAACATAAAGAGAGGAAACTTGCTATCATTGCAGTTCCTACAAGCATATGTTACTCCTCAATAATAATTTTCAGTGGCATCATGAATTAATTCAACAATATAACTATCATGTGATACTTGATTGACATAAAATTGAACATTAAAATCATGATGACAAGTTTCATGGTTATCATTATTCTTTATAGCATACATGTTATCACCATAATCATCATAGATAGGAACTTTTTTATCATACTCAATTGAAACCTCTTCCAAAATAGTGGAATCATCATTAAATAAAGTCATGACCTCTCCAAATCCACTTTCATCAATATAATCGTCATAAATAGGAGGCACGTTATCATCATAATAATTTTTCTCATCAAAACTTGGGGGACTAAAAATATCATCTTCATCAAACATAGCATCCCCAAGCTTATGCCTTTGCATATCATTAGCATCATGGATATTCAAAGAGTTCATACCAATAACATTGCAATCATCCTCATCATTCAAAGATTTATTGTCAAAATTTTATAGATTCTTCTTCTATCAATTGAGTACAATTTTCCTTTCCATCATTTTCACAAAAGACATTATAAAGGTGAATTATATGAGACCACCTCAATTCCGTTTTTTGTAGTTTTATTTTTATAAACTAAACTAGTGATAAACAAGAAACTAAAGGGTTCAATTTGCAAGATCTAAAGATATACCATCAAGCACTCACCTCCCCGACAACGGCGCAAGAAAAGAGCTTGTTGTCTCCTACACAACTTGTTCTTGTAGACTCGTGTTGGGCCTCCAAGCATAGAGTTTTTAGGACAGTAGCAAATTTCCCTCAAGTGGATGACCTAAGGTTTATCAATCCGTGGGAGGCATATGATGAAGATGGTCTCTCTCAAACAACCCTACAACCAAATAGTAAAGAGTCTCTTGTGTCCCCAACACACCCAATACCACGGCAAAATGTATAGGTGCACTAGTTCGGAGAAGAGATGGTGATAAAAGTGTAATATGGATGGTAGAAACATATTTTATAATCTGAATAAATAAAAACAGCAAGGTAGCAATTGATAAAAGTGAGCACAAACAGTATTGCAATGCTTGAAAACAAGGCCTAGGGTCCGTACTTTCACTAGTGCAATCTCTCAACAATGTTAATCTAATTGGATCACATAGCAATCCCTCAACGTGCGATGAAGAATCACTCCAAAGTTCTTATCTAGCGGAGAACATAAGAAGAAAGTGTTTGTAGGGTACAAAACCACCTCAAAGCTATTCTTTCTGATCAATCTATCCTAGAGTTTGTACTAAAATAACACCAAGCTATTCTTTACGATCGATCTAACCAAGAGTTCGTACTAAAATAACACCATATGATACACATAAACCAACTCTAATGTCACCTAGATACTCCAATGTCACTGCGAGTATCCGTGAGTTGATTATACGATATGCATCAAACAATTTCAGATTCATAATACTCAATCCAACACGAAGAATCTCAAAGAGTGCCCCAATATTTTTACCGGAGAAACAAACATAAGAACATGCATCAACCCCTATGCATAGATTACCCCAATGTCACCTCGGGAATCCGCGAGTTGAGTGCCAAAACATATATCAAGTGAATCAATATGATACCCCATTGTCACCACGGGTATTCATAACAATACATACATAAAGTGTTCTCAAATCCATAGAAGTATTCAATCCGATAAGAACGAAATCTCAAAGGGAAAACTCAATTCACAACAAGATAGAGAGGGGGAAACACCATATGATCCAACTATGTTAACAAAGCCTGCGATACATCAAGATCGTGACATCTCAAGAACATGAGAGAGAGAGAGATTAAACACATAGCTATTGGTACAAACCCTCATCCCCGAGGGTGGACTACTCCCTCCTCATCATGGTGGCCACCGGGATGATGAAGCTGGCCACCGGTGATGATTCCCCCTCTGGCAGGGTGCCAGAACGGGGTCTAGATTGGTTTTTCGTGGCTACAGAGGCTTGCTGCGGCAGAACATCTGATCTAGGGTTATTTCTGATGGTTTCTCTATTTATAGGATTTTTTGGCGTCGGTTTCACGCGAAGATGGGCCTCGAGGTGAGCACAACCTACCGGGGCACGCCTGGGCCCCCTGGAGCGCCCCAGTGTCTTGTGCCCTACTCCTTCACCTTCTGGTCCTTCCACGAAGCTTCGGGGGTCTCTTTTGTTCAAAAAAACGTCAAAAAGTTTTAGCTCATTTGGAGAACTTTCATTTCTGCACAAAAAACAACACCACGATAGTTCTACTGAAAACAGCGTCAGTCCGGGTTAGTTCCATGCAAATCATACCAAAACCATATAAAATTATTGTAAACATGGCACGAATACTTCATAAATTATAGATACGTTGGAGACGTATCAGTATCTCTAGGCCCTCTCGGTAATACACATCATAATAAGCTTGCAAGCAAATGAGTAAGGAGTTAGTGAGATGATGTATTACGGAACAAGTAAAGAGACTTGCTAGTAACGAGATTGAACTAGGTATGAAGATACCAATGATCGAATCTCGGGCAATTAAAATACCGACAGACAAAGGGAATTACGTATGTTGTCATAATGGTTCGACCGATAAAGATCTTCGTAGAATATGTAGGAACCAATATGGGCATCCAGGTTCTGCTATTGGTCATTGACCAGAGAGGTGTCTTAGTCATGTCTACATAGTTCTCGAACCCGTAGGGTCCACACACTTAACTTTCGTTGACGATATAGTGTTATATGAGTCATATGATTTGGTGACTGAATGTTGTTTGGAGTCCCAGATGAGATCACGGACATGACGAGGAGCTCCGAAATGGTCCGGAGGTAAAGATTGATATATAGGATGATGATATTCTGACACCTGAAGAGTTTTGGAGTACACCAGGTAGTCACCGAATCGCCGGAAGGGGTTCTGGACACCCCCAGGAGGTCTATGCGCCTAATGGGCCAAGGGGAGAGACACACCACCCCACAAGGGGGTTGTTGCACCCCTCTCCCTGGCCGCCGGCCATAGGGAAGGAAAGGGGGAGGGCTAGCCCCTCCTTCCTTCCCCTCCTCATGGGAGAAGGGAAAGGGGGCGCCAACCTCCCCTGCCTTTCCCCGCGCGCCTACAAAGGCAAGGGGGCGCGGCTAGGGGCAGGAGCCCAAGTGGGATTCGGCCCCACTTGGGGCGTCTCCTGGCTACCTCCTCCCCCCCCCCACCTATATATATGTGGGAGAAGGTGCCACACAAAGCCACGACAATCTCTTAGCCGTGTGTGGCGCCCCTCTCCACAGTTTCATCCCTCGTTCATATTTTCCTAGTGCTTAGGCAAAGCCCTGCAGAAATAGCATCACCACCACCGTCACTACGTCGTCGTGGTGCCGAAACTCATCCACTACTTTGTTGTCTTGCTGGATCAAGAAGGTGAGGACGTCCCCAAGCTGAACATGTGTTGAACGCGGAGGTGTCGTACGTTCGGTATTTGATCGGTTGGATCGCAAAGAAGTTCGACTACATCAACTACATTACTAAACACTTTCACTTACGGTCTACATCAACTACATCAACTACGTTACTAAACACTACACACTCTCCCCTTTGTTGCTATGCATCTCCCTGGATAGATCTTGCGTGTGCGTAGAAAATAAATTGATTTCCATGCAACGTTTCCTAACAAGTAGTACATCGACAAAAATCTTTATTCGGTGCTCCAAGCGAATTTTGATTTCAATTAAAATTATTTATGGTGGCACAGTAAGTTGGAATTGGTCCAAAGGTAGTTACTATGATGAATTCTATAACAGAAGGCTAAGTATATTGTTGCTTTAGAAGCAACAAAAGGAGGTGATGAATTAGAGTTTCATTTATGAACTTGGATTGGTTTCTAGATGATTGTGCAAATAGAACACTGTTCTCAATAGTGGTTCTGTAGCTCAGTCTAAGGAATCAAAGGTCATTCCAGTGATTCAATACATACAAAGCCAGTTTCAAAAAATTATAAATTTATGTGAAAGCATGACAGATGCACTGAAATGCAAATGATACACACGGAGCTGAGGTTGTCAAGAACTGATAGGACGAAGTCTATACCACAAGCAAAGCATGGACTGACACCGGATTGCCATTGGTGTTTAAAAGTGTTAACTAGATTATTGAATCTAGTGCAAGTGGGAGGCTGTTGGAAATATGCCCTAGAGGCAATAATATTTGTATTATTATATTTCCATATTCATAATTAAGAGTTTATATTTTATGCTATAACTGATATGATCTTGGAATATGCGATTCAGTGGAAAACTCATATGCACGTGTGAAATGATAAACAGATAAAATGAAGGTTCCTAGTCTCGCCTTTAATACTAGCTCAAGTGTTATTTGTCATGTTTTTCGATCTTTGGATATCGTTAAGTGTAACGATGATCCTAAAAAAACATTGAGATTATGACATTGGAAGAACGATCATACTGAATCGACCCAAACTTGTTTGTTATGAATTGAGTTAATATCGTCTGTATTCAATTGTAATGACATAGAGTGTTAGCATGTGTTTTAGTTCCTTGGACCATGAGAGTGTCTCGGTAACTTCCTACCGTACTGTGGACTTTGGGGTTGCTCAAACGTCATGTATAACAAGGTGATCATAACGACAACTTTCAGGCTCACAGGAAAGTTTGACAAGTGGTCGAACAACTCAATAGTGGGATTTGCTCCTCTGGCGATGGAGAGATATTCTTAGGGCCCTCTCGGTGTGAAGGCATCATCATCTTCTGGCCAGACACAGGTGACTTCATCACGGGGATGCCGGAACACGTCAACGAGAAAAAAGAACAAAACCGGTAGCGGGAGCAACAGTATAGTGAGCATAGTGATGACTCAGGAGGATACCGATGCACACTGGGTTTTGTAAAGTATCTCGAAGCAAAGGGAACATCACATGATAACCAAAGGTTCACTCAAATATCATTCATGTCATCATAGGGACCGATATGGATGTCCACAGTTCCGCTATCGGTCATTGAACGAAGGGGGTTTCATTCATGTCTATGATTTACCGAACCAACGGGGTCATAAGCTTAAGGTAATAATGATCTGCTGAGTGTTAGTGGAATAGGAGTGATGAGAATATACTCGTGAAATAGTTTCATTAATATCCGGAATAGTTCCGATAGGTTACGGAAGCGTTTCGAGGTCACCGAAAGGGTTTCGGTGAATATCGGGTAATACCGGGTTTACTGATTAATTATATATAGGTGGAAAATGTTTTGGGAATGTTAATATATATATATATAATACTCTGAAAATGTTAAAGTATTTTATATATAATTTAAATATCAACGGGCCTTAAAAGGCCAAGAGGTGGAAGGCAACTTGGGCCAAAAAGGCCCAAGTGGGAAAGTGCCACCCTTCCCTAAGGAAGAGGGCCGAATTGGACTAGGGGTGGGATTCCTACTCCCACCCCCTTTGCCGGTGCACCATGGGAGGCTTTCCTCCCTTGGTGGCTTCCCTCTCCTCCCCTCCGAACCTATATATACTAGAGGTTTTCCACCCTATTGATACACAAGTTTTGGGTGCCTCCTCTAGTTGATCTAGTTCTAGTTCTAGTTGGTCCTAGACTAATTAGAGATAGCCCTAGCACTACAAAAAAATACACTTCCGTGATGATACGTGTTTGTCACAGTAGGTCACATTTTTTGTCATGCATGTACATCCATGACGATTTTATGACAGAATCAAGATAGTCATACCTGTGCTGTCATAGAAGTGTTCCATGACATTACCAAAATTATCATCACGGAAGTGTCCACTTCCATGACGATAAATCACGCGTCACAGAAGTGCTTTTGTCAAGGGTGACCGACACATGGCATCCACCGTAACGGAACGCCGTTAAGCTATTGGGTCGGGTTTTGGATCCGATAACCTGTTAACAGTCCGGACCAATGGGAAATTTCCACATGTAAAATTCTGATTGGCCGGAGGGAACACCTGCCAGCTCGTCAGTGGGCCAGATGTCGCCCATCCATTCTAGGAGACATGCCTATGATACGTTGACACGTGGCTGGGCCCAACAGAGACCCATATAGGTTAAAAAGGTCGGCCCAGTCAGAGGCCCGTAGTACTTAATCAGGTACTAGTGGGCCAGCCTAATAACGGCCTGCTTAATAAAGGCTCATTTACGGCCCGAAGCTAGATCTAGCCCATTAATTGTTCGCCCAATATTTGGGCCCATTTACGGCCCGAAGCCAGATCTGGGCCGTTAATTGTTTGCCCAATATTTGGGCCATTTATGACCCGAAGCCAGATCTGGCCCGTTAATTGTTCGCCGAATATTTGGGCCCAACTACAGCCCAATGACTTTCGGCCTGTTAGAGGCCCGATGTAGACATGGGCCCATTTCAGCCCGGTGTGACTTTCGGCCTAGGAATGGCCCATGCTGCCCATGGGCCATATATGGTCCGACGGGACATCGGGCCCACTAACGGCCCGTGCTAAAGGTGGCAATAGTTAAGCCCAGCGTGACTTTGGGCCTGTTAAAGGCTTGTCGCGTAATTCGGCCCATTGATGCCTGTACTAAGCTTTCGCCCTCTTAAAGGCCCATGATATCAGTGGGCCAACTAAGGCCCGAGATATGTTTCGGCCTGGTAACGGCCCGTGAGCTAACTGGGCCCAAAAAGGCCAGGGCTACATTTCAGCCTGCTGAAGGCCCGTCGACAACTAGTGAAAATTGAGGCCCAACATGTAATTCGGCCTGCTAAAGGCCCGTGGTTTCATCTGGGCCGTAACAGGCCAGTACAATATTCAGCCTGTTAATGGCCCAACGCTACCTGGGCCAAACTAAGCGCTGGGTCGACAAAAGGCCCAACTAAAATATAGGCCGGTGTAAGTTGTGGGCCTGGCGCCCCAATCATTCGGGCCCAAGGAAGACGCAGGCCGGCCAATTGTGGCCCGCTAAAAACCAGGCCCGTTAGAGTCGAATGTTTCGGCCCGGTCAACTACATCTGATTTTTTTTCAGATAGCGAATGATGGCAGTAACTAGTAGGAATTAAGAACAAACCTACTCTATACAATAAAGAAATTACGGCATAGTAACTAATAATAAACCTACACTATACAATAAAGAATTTAAGGTATATTGCATCCACTGGGCATCGAAGTTCGCCACTACTGATCATAAAGCGCAACGAAGAAGCAGATTACAAAAACGGGGCACCATTGCAGCGTAACAAAATAATACTGAACCGAGACCACTTCCAAGACAGTTCAAGAAAGGTTAGCCTTGCGGGGGAACTGCTGCGCAAGCTGCTGAGCAAGGCTGTGAGACCGGCCTAGCATGTCGGTCATAGCTTCCAGGTGTAGCTGTTTAGCGATGAGGTTCTCATTGGTGTTCTCCGCAATCTTTCTTAGAGATAGGACTTCAAGTCGAAGTTGAGTTGCAGAATGCCTTTCTGCTAGAACTTGGGACTGAAGAAGTCGAACTGATTCAGACAACGAATTCTGTGAGCTTGTCTGACTGCTAGTCTCAAGTAACTTGAACACTGCATCAAGACAAGACTTTGGGGTTGTCTCGCTATCTTCAAGATGTTTTGCCTTCTTTGCTGCAATATATGTTGGGTTTGTCTCACAGCCTTCAGCAGACTTGTGCATGCCATCAGGCATATCACCCTGAAACAAAGCAGAGAGATGACAGGTTTTGCACGTGTATAAACAAAGATGATAACTGTGCTGTCAATTCCATCCAATTTCAAATTAGAAAATAAAGAGTAAGTTCAAAATATCAATAGCATAATTTGGCATTGTTCATAATGCGGGGAGCTTCACCACACTACTGGATTACCATGTCAACATAACAAGCATAGATGAAGGGCAAAGAAAATCATTGTATCTATTTTGGTTAATGTGCATGGCATGTTGTTCATATCATCAGCCACATCAGTAAGATAAAACAGGAGATGACAAGGTGCAAACGTGGGCTGCTTCACCACACACTGGATTATAGATCCACAAAAACAAGCATACATATAGGGAGTATTAAGTAATGTGCATGGTATGAATAAGGAATTTGGTTTTACAAGTAAAACTTAGAACTTACGGTTCTTGCGAACATGCATTTTGGTAGAAACAGCAAACTAAACAGCAGTAAACGATAGGGAGTATGAGCAAATTAAACAACAGTTGAGGATAAAGGCTTTAGAAGGACTGACTTACATTAACAGTTAACACCGGCTTTATAATGCCCTTCTCCATGTCAAGGGAAGGATAACTCAAGAATTTCAGCACAGAATCTTCTTCATAAGCATTGCATGTACTCTACATTTTGTAGAGAGTAATTATAGATATGATAATACTGGAAGGGATAGAGGATAATGAAGATAAGATGCAGATTGATGCTACATAATCAACTACCAATCCCTGGAAGTACAAGCGTTACAGGACAAAATGTACTGACAAGAGCAATGGGCTACACTTCTGCACTGGCATTGTCTGTGTATTCTACTTGTTGGTAAGATTAAATATAGATCTGATCTTTTTTAGTAAATGGTGGGCGAGGGAGATAAGATGCAGAATGCTACACAATGAACCAATCCCTCTTCCCATAATACAAGAGTGTTTTGAACACTGGTGTACTGTACAAAACGTTCTTATATTATGGGACGGAGGGAGTAGCTGTTAATGTAAGTACAGTGATAGACCACGTTCAGTCCTTACAAGAGGACTGCAGAGCTAAACCTCTTCAAAAGCATTGGGTTGATTCTAAATTTATGTAAGAGTCCATACGGATCTTATAATGTCCACCAAATGGACGATTACGAGGCTAACATGTGTAGTGATGCTACATAATCAAACAGCTATGAAAGTAAGTATGGTCATACAGGGCAAGAGGTACTCACAAGAGCAATGCAGTGTGCGGTATAGTTGCGAGATTCTGTGGTCCCTTGAGAACAAATGTTCTTCTGCTAACAGTTTTCGTACAAGTGAGACATTAAGGCAAATGCAGAAATGTAGTTCAAATTGTGATGTGATATCATAGACAGTACCTTACGCTGCAGCCGAGACCAATGTGTAACAAGATTATTCCAGTCACCGTCGGATAAATGTAGCACCGGAGACTTTACAGAAATTTCGTTCAGAGGCTTGCCATCGAAGTGCACTTGCCTCAGGTAGGAACGACACTTCATCAACGAGTGCTTGAAAAGCGCAACCAACCCTTGCTCGTCTTCATAATCCAGTTTGCTACTCGCCTATTTAAAAATAATGAAATCTTGTGTCTTCTGTCAGCAGAAACATATGCAGTAATGACCATGAATAACATTAGTACATTACTTCCACGTAAGTTGCGAAGGAAGACTGGAAATTGTTCTGTGTCTGCGGTATAATCTCTCCATGAAGGAAAGATGCACATAAAGTTCCTGACAACAACATAAGCTTCGTCTTCTAAATTGGGAAGAAATGGAACAGGGGTCCTATTTGCTGCAATTGGGGCTCTCTCTTGTTCGAAAAGGGATTTGGCAACTGAATTTGGTGTACTCTTTGCTGGAATGGGGGTTCTGCGTCGTAGAGCTGGTGCTATGTCAACTGGCATAATCATACTGTTTGCTGCAGTTGGGGTCTGCTGAGTTGGGGCATCAAAAATGACCAGTGTAGTAGGGCTAGAGTCTACTAGAGTTGGGGTGTTTTGTGGGTCAGGTGATATTGCAACTACACCTAATGGGCTATTTGATTTATCAGGTGCCACTACCTTTTCCAAATACTTTGCTTGTGCTCCTCCATGATCAGCAATCACCCTCTTCCTTTTGAACGTCTGATACACAAGAACAACATTTGAATGGATAGATATGGTATGATGACAGATGGAATATGTACTGAAAATGGATAGGCAGGGCGTATTCACATACACGATGTGTAAACAAAGCTAATGGGAGTTTAACAAAGTAGAAGCAATGCAAAGCATCAGTTGCAAGATATGTGCGACCAATGTAACCTCGGAAAGTTAGAGCAAGCACCTTGATGGGTGAATAAGATAGGGCATCTTCCTCTGACTCCTCCACTAGGGAGCTACATTGACTTAGGTCTCCCTCTAGCTCAGAATCACTGTTAGGATCATATTCTGAGCATGAATCTGTAGGTGGAGAGCGTTTGCATTGCATTGCATCCAGACTTGATTTCAGTCCCTTAATGCCAAGTTTGACAGCCATGGCATTGTTCTGCTTTATTCTTTTCATGTGCGCAAGCTCATAATCATTATGATGCTGTTCAGAATCTGAGATTCATGAAAACATAAAAAGTAGTCAGATTATCTATGGAATGCATTGCGGATTCAACTCGAAGAGTGTCTCCCTATAAACCCCTGCATATGCAAAGTTCACCCCCCCAACCGTGCTGACCAGACCACACACAGAAATACAAACCCCTTATGTCTCTATAACAGGCAGACACACATTTCAAAACTGAAGTAGGAACATTAGAATCATATGAAATTCGTATTTGAACAAATAAACTAAGGAATTATGAGTGGCATAATGTTTAGCTTCAAGGGTGGAGTGTTGGTAGTGCGACACAAAGCAAGTAGGCAGATTGTATTCCATGTAAAAGATCAAAACCTATGTAAAAGCTGGAAATGACACTTTCTTTCTATACAATGCAGTGTTCGTTGCCCACACATGATGGAAGAGATCACATAGAGAAATACTATTCACTCATGTCTACGGTTCCAGTATTTAGAAACAGGGTGGTCCACCCTAAAAGAATATTGACAATAAATATGACAAGGCAAGCATAGATGTAGTGAATCAATCATTTACTTGTGAGCTTACTAGGACAAGTATGCAGAATTGTAACTGCAGTAAGAGACCGTCCAAAATCTGAATGAAGAAGTTTGTCTAACACTTATTGTTTGCAACTAATCGACGTGAATAATTGCATATTATATCGAATGAGTAAGAAAGACAAGTAAAATTGTCAACAAACCTGGCTTGCAATAGTAATCTGGGTCAATGTCACTACGACCAACAATCCAAAATGACTAGTGTCTGTTCCGAGGGTCGGGATTTTGAAAACCCTATGAACTTTAGAGGTACTAAAGATTACCGAAATACATCTGAACCATCAAGTGTAGGTAACACTGAGCACACAACAAACCCTAATGACAGTCCTGCCTAATGAGTAATTAATCAATTAGAAAATGGGTGATGAGGAGTGGCTGCTGAGTGTTGAGGACGTATCTTAAGATAAATCGGGTTGGATTGATGGGTGTTGGACGCCTGAGCCCTGAACGGACTGGTAAGGTAGGTACGACGGCGCGCCTGGGCAGCAGTGTCTCTGTTGGGTGAGCGGCTCCTGACCTCTTGTTAGTTCGGTGTCTCCTCCTAGATTCATGCCGTCCGGGGACGGCAAGTCGCCGGCGAGGCAGGCAGCTGGGGGTGAGTAGAGATTGGAAGCGCGCAGCAAAACAAAGGGGAATCGGGGCCTAGGACGACCCAAAATCCCAGGGTGGGCCGGCCAACCGTGGGCACCCTATAGAGATACACACCCGAGCAGCGAACATGCATTTTCGAAACTAATTTTGGAACATTTAGCTGACCAATTAAACGACTCTGTTTTAATAATATCAGATTCGTATTTGAACAACTAAGCTTGTTTAGCTTGATGGGTGGAGTAATGTTATTATGACACGAAGCACGTATTCTGATCGTATAGTGATCATAAAAGCGGGAAACTCTAAGCATATTGTTAGCAAAAGAGGGTTTCCCCTCCGATTTCTATTAAAGAAACCACCACGGAACCAACATGATCAATTAAACCCTAAGCATGATCAATTAAATTGTATTATGATTATGCCATGGCAGATTTGAAGCTGCAAACCGGAGAAATGATATTTAGCATCCATTGTTTGCTTCGAACTAAGAACTAAATTCTAAGAGCTGAAAAGAAAGTAGAGTAACCAAGTTAAGATCTATTTTCTGGTTGAGATCAAAAAGTTGAGGAAATATGAAGTACTACCTCTCTTGCGGCGTCGTGTAGGCATCGGGGGTGCAATGGCTGTCGGTGGTGTTGAAGCAGATCTGCGATGGTAGACGGGTGCATCGGGGGATAAGTCCCGTTGCGGTGGAAGAGAAGGTCATGTGAGTGGCCCCGGCAAAGAGGACGACGACGCCGATGAAGCGAGAGAATGCGATGCAAGGCTATTGGTCCGTCGCCGTGGATGAGAAACGTCCATATCTAGCAGTGGACGACGCAGTCTTGGTAGGCGCTCCGGCATGGTGGAGGATTGTGGCGATGGATGTGGTGGAGGATGGCGGCGATGGATGGGGTGGCGGACGAAGGTTGGTGTGGGGATGGTGTTCTAGTGCGGACGGTGTATGAATGGGAAAATGTTGGGAGAGGTACGGGGAACCATGTTTTTGGGACGCGCCTGTCTGAAATATGGGAAAGTTACGAACTTAGCCCCTGTTTAAAATTTGTACGTCTCGTCGGTTGGGGATAGGACAGTAATCTTGCATCTCACCAATATTTGCCCAAAGCGATTTCGGGCAAGGAGAGGGTGGTTGGCGCCCATGGTTGGCGCCCACGGTGTATGAATGGGGCTGACAGGTAGGGTGGTTGTGTCACGTCTGAGTGAAGTTACAAACCTACACCTATTGAAAATATTTGCCTACATCGATTTCAGTTGAGTCGAGTTTGTTTTGCCGCCCACCGTGTATGAATGGGGAATGGAGGGAGAAAAGGAGGTCTTTCAGACGAGCTTGAATCAAATGTGTTTTGCCGCCCATGTTTGATGCCCACCGTGTCGAAATGGGCCTAGAGGCGGTTGTGTCACGTCTAATTGAAGTTACTAACCTACCCCTATTTAGAGCAGTGGAAATCGAGTCGATGGATTGTCCGTGTAATGGGTAGACAGTAATATCCATCTCCCAAACACTTGGCTTCGTGTAGCTGACGTGGGAGTGGACATTTTGCCGCTTCTTTCGAATTTTGGGACAATAAGCAGGCACGTTTACCCTGGCAACTAAACTAGAATCCATTTTGTATTCCTATATGAATCTTTATAAATCATTCTATGTGTTTTTATATATCTTCAAAAGGACAACAAAGATGTATCCCACTGTCATATATGAATATGGTTTACAAATGCTGATACTCAAATTCGGAAGCTAGAATCCAGTTTAAGGTGAATTCGAATATTTGGAACACTTCATGTCCAACTCAAATGTCACATGCAGCATAATGTGTACTCCCATTTAGATATGTACACAAGCGATGTATCAAGATTCAAATACCGAGTCAATCAACCAAGAATGTACAGAACTAACAGACATATAAACACTTATAGAGTATATGGATCAATAATATCAACTAACATACATAAGCCAGGCCGCTGTACTTTTTTTTGCTACAACAGCATCCTTTTTTTAGCCAGCATCTTGGCCCTTTCCGATGCGTGCCACTTATGGTCCATCTATACTACTATTATTGCTGAATGCACATTCAGCCCGATTGGCATATTTGTAGGTCTGGCACAGCAATCCAAATGAAATGTCTCCGAGTCTTATCAATTAATACAGACTTGTGCTCAAATAAAATTACAAACCAAAAAACAAAAAACAATTATTACATGATCTCTAAAACAAATGGTTTGATTGATTACATGAACAAACAACACAAAGGTTATTCAACGATGGAAAGAACATTTCACCTATGATTTACCAAGTGGGAATTTAATTTCCTTTTTTCCTTCAGGACCTTAACAATGTGGTCAGTCTCAGCTTGCTTCATTTTGAAATCCACCAAATATTTAATGGTTGTCTTGAGTACTGCTTGTGATTGTGCTGTTTGCTTCCTCAACATGTCAACTTCATCTCTAAGTGCAGAAGCAGAATCTCTTTCTACCACTAGTTTAGCCTCTAGAGCATCAGCAGTTGGCAATTCATAATGCACGATTGGGCCGGTGCCACTGCTGTGGGATGATGCAACGTCCATGGGGACCTCGCTCTTTGATCTTGGGCTAACCTGTTTTGCCATTAAAGTTCCGATTGGATTCAGAAAAGTTGAAGTTAGCAAAACATCTCAACTAGGAGTTATAACAGCAAACCAGTTAAACAAACAAGGAATTAAAGAGTTTCAATTGGATGCTGAAAAGTAGTTATTAACATCATTGTAACCCGCTGTTGCAGCAGCAAAGCAGTTAAACAAACAAGTAGCTATTTAAGTTAAGGCAAACAGGTAATTCTTAACAGTAAGTATCAAACACATAGATAGGCGCAGTCTACAATAGGATTAACAGGTTGTGGCATTATGTAATCAGTAGCAAACTAAATTAAGCCAAGCAACATAATTGAACAATTTTGCAATAAGTGGCTAACTAAAATTCCGAGAAGCAGGTAACTGAACTTACGCTAGTTCTTTGTACAGGCACACTGCAACTTCTTTTTCGCTTACAAGGTTGTACGAAGGAGTCCATGGCATCAATTGCTTGGATACGCAGTCCCAATACTTCTTTCTTCCCACACTGCATTGGTAAGTCGAATGGTTAATCTGGTAAGATGGTGCGTCCTTGATATGTTATATGAGGACGTGTAGTCAGACTAGTTATAGCCACACACATCACACTGGCTTTTACTGTATATTTCATGCGATTACTTTTGGCATATCGAGATCTAAGCAATCTACAATAGGATGAAAAGACTGGCATCCTTCACATTATTGGCGAACTCAGTTCATAGAAACAAGCAATTCAACCATTCTGTGGGTAAATCAAAAGCGCCACTGGAATATTTTTCACTACCCAATCATACACGCAAAAAGGGGCGACGCCACCATAGGGGCTGGTATGGGCGGCCGCCTCAGGTGGCTGGAAAGTGTGCACCTAGTTTGAGTCGTCCAGGTTGGCCCAGGCTAGTTTTGTTCGTCCCAACGCACGAGCAGGCAATGTAAAAAATGAAGAAAAATGTTTCAATTTGGATGGGCCAATAACATAAGTGCAAGGCAGGCCCTATAGCAGGCTCGCGGCCCAAATGAGCGCCTCCCATATCGATCGACAGCAGGAAAAATCCCAATTCATTCGCTCCAGCCTCCAGTCTGGTTCGCTCCTAACCTAGCCGCCGCTGGACAGACCGACACAGCACTTCCTCGCGCCCTCGTTGGAGGGCGGTCGCCGGGCTTCAAGCGAACGGAAGGACAAGAAGATGAAGATCCAACCCTGGGTGTAGCCTGCGTGGGAGGCAGCGGCGGCAGCACGGGCATGGCATCGAGCTTGCGCAAACGGACAGTCGCAGCTTGCAAGAGTAGCATGCGCAATGAGCAGGTACATCACATCCCTGATTATATCTAATTCAACTCTTCAATTTCTGGCCAATAGTTAAACCTGACGGTGTTGTAAAACTGCTTGTATGTAGGGAATCTATGAGAAAATGAAACCAATTTCTACTTATTTTATAACTCCCCCAATCAATACTGAACTGACTGAATCTGATGTATCTAATCAAGTTTCCGGTGCAAACATACAAGCTCATGTTGTTCTTGAGCCTGAAGTGTCTAATGAACAGACTGCTAATGAAGGATTTGATGCAAACATTTTACATGCTCCTGGTGATGAACATATAGTGTCTAATGAGGGATCTAATGCAAGCATTTTGCAAGCTCATTGAAGGATTTAGTGTCTAATGATGATCTGCTATGTTGAGAGAGACAGAGATTTGCAGGCATTGATGACAAGCAAATTATAGTGCATTTTCATAGCTTGAGGAAACGTCGAGGCCATCTACCAGAAAGTCCCCGTATCATGACAACATAGCATAAATACTTTTCTAATCTGTTGTTTGAAACTATTGGCATACTTGTGCAGGATAGATATATTGATATGCAGTTTGCGCACTGGTTATAGGTGCAATTACACTTGATATTTTCAGCCAGAGAACGAATAATTCAAGCAGGTACAGACCATGTTTGTAGTCCTTGTACACCATGTTGCATTTTGTGTTTTTTGGTGCTTGCATCATTTAGTGTTTATAATCTGAACTACTTTGGATCATTAGCTGGTTTTCAAAGTGCATGTAGCTTCACATTTCTCAAGTTATGTTGATTTCCGGAGTGCAAGTGCCTTCGTATTTTTTAAGTTAAATGTTCGCCCCTGGTAACTTGAATTCGTGGATCCGCCACTGCACACAAATCATACACGAATGCCAATACGAATTAAATGAAATGCAGGGACTTACGCTAGCTCGTTGTACAGGCTCACTACAGCTCTGCTTGCGCTTGGGATGTTCCATGTACAAGTCCATGTTACCACTTGCTTGGATGTGCAGGCCTTGTGCTCCTTGCATCCCCCTCTGCATTTTTGACACGGCGAATGGTTGATCAAATAAGAGGAATCGACCTTGATGTTGTACTGAGGATAGATACTTACAAGGTTATACGGGTGTGCAGGATGTGTACCAGATCCTGTAGCACCGTCATGCTTCGCTAAAAATGGATTTGCTTGTTTCAGATGATATCTCCAGAAGAAATAAGAGTTAAAGTCAAAGTTGCATAGGCGTGTAAGCTAAGAGAGCAGTGAAAGGATATCCAAACATTGTTGGAACAGTGCACAAGGGAGTGATGTGTGGATACCAGTTTGGGCCGGCGTTTGGGCATGCTCGCCTAGCTACATGCGGGTCACTTCAGAGCCGTTGAGGGTGATGCGTTGGCGTTGGCTGGCCACGCACAGATGCAGATCTTGAGTGGCAGTGGAGCGCTACGATGCGGTGGACGAGACCGTTGGTGAAGCCCCAACGGCCTTGTGGGGCGAAGGTGCGACGATGTGCTCGGTGAAGTAGCGTCGCTGAGCTGGGAGACGGCGTCGGTGAAGCGCACCTGATGCGGTGGAACTCGGTGTCTGTGAGGCACGTCGGTTGTGGCGGACGACGTTGTCGGTGGACCACCCGATGTGGTGGACGAGGGCGTAGATGAGGTAGCTCCGGTGCGGTGGTGAAGCGCGACCATCGTCTTCGTCGTCGTCATTTGGCATAGAGGTGGAGAAAGAAACGATACGAGGGGCGATTCGAACTTTGCTTGGGTTGGCGGCGAATTAGGGATTTGAGAAATCTGGGCGCGGAAGGAAACGGTGGAGAAGGGAGATTTTGCAGGGCTGGAATTGGGGCCGCCAAATATTTCAATCCGAAACGTGGAAGCGCGAACTTATTTTGCCATCGTCCTTTTTTGGGGGGTGGGGGAGTGGGGGAGGGAGGGAGGGGGTGGGTGGCTGGGTGCTACGTGTCCGTCTGACAAACACGACCACCCCGACACGACCCTGGTCTGCTTGGTGCGCCTACATTTGAGAATGCAAACAAAACTTCTTTCATTTGCAAAAAGAATCTGTATGTATTACCATGCCCGTGTTTTCCTTGCAATAATTAGTCATTCTAAATGAGATACTCCCTCCATTCACTTTTGTAAGTCGTTTCAGACAACTTAAAATGAATTGTTTTGCACATTGTCTGAAATGTCTTCAAGGTCTTGTAAAAGTGAACAGAGGGAGTACTATAAATTAATTAATGAGTAGTTATTTGAAAAAAAAATCAAAACATTATCCACGCTAACGTGGATTAGAGTGTGTGTCACATAATTAGTTATTTGAACTAGAGTGTGTGTCACGTAGCGATGTCCAATTCTAACGTGGATTTCGCATTTCACTGTATCCACGTTACTTTTTTAATACAAACTCATATGTATATGATGAACACCAAGGTAGTGAGAAAACTTTCGGATGGATTCAAACATATGACCTACAAAATAGCACAATAAATTGAGTCAATGTCAACTTTTCGAAACTTAGTATGGCACGAATTCGAAATAATTACCCATATACATGGTCCTCAATTCAAATCTTACAATGTACACCGAATTGAAACATCGATATTAAGTCTCGTACTATGTACATTCAAATGTTGTTTTTAGCCCCCCCCCCCCCGCACACACGCTACATACTTCCTGTATCTGTCAATCTTCCTCTCCTAACCACCTTAGGAAGCTATCGGTTTCCAACACACGTTCATTCTTTATCTCAATGTTTCGATCACTAAGTCTCTCAACTACACAACCCCTTTTTCCACTATGTTACCAAATGTATTCACCTCGCACACCCTCCATTGCACCCCATGCCGAGCTCTCTCTCTCCCCCTCTCCCTCTCACCCTCTCGCGCTAAATACATGCATTGCCTATCTAGCCCCCCCAACCTCTCGTGTGCACGCATGCATGTTGTCTATCTAGGTCACCCCCTCAAGACTGTCTCACTCTTTCTTCCGCACGGCGGGCCACACTCGCTCAATCTCGCTCTCTTTATCTGAGTCTCGTTTAACCTCGTTTTCTTTCACACACAAATGATATATCTCCCTGTTCGGGCCTCGATCAACACACTCTATACTCTCTCACGCAGATTGTCTATCTAGGTCAGTCCATCCAAGCCGCCCCCACTCTTTCGACCTCATGGCGGGCCACGCTCACTCAATCTCTCTCTATCTCTCTCTCTCTGTGTGTGTGTATGTCTCAATTGACCTCGCTCTTTCTCGGACAAAAACGATATATCACCATGTTTGAGCCCAGTTTGACCTATTCACATTGTATACTCTCTCACGCACATTGTCTATCCAGGTCACTCTCTCCAACCCGTCTCACTCTTTCGATCGCACGGCGACCCTATGTGATCGATTGACCTTGCTTCCTCCTGCGCACAAAATATATCTACACGTCTGTGACTGGATCATCTCTCAAGCTCAATCTTACAGCCCTCACCCTTGCCAAAAGCTCAATCATACAATATCTCTCTAGAGCATATATATATATATATATATATATATATATATATATATATATATATATTTGTTCAATGAATGTCGGACCACACTCACTTTGTCTCTCTATCTATATGTTTCTCGATTGACTTTGCTTTCTCACAACATATCTTCCACGCATTGAAGCTACCTCTCCATCCCTCGCAAAGCTGGAGCTGTTTACATTGCAAGGGGCACTCTAACCTTGGACTAATTTATGTAGGCATTTATTCCGGTCGGTTTAGATTATATTTTTATAGCATTCGGCCCACAACTACTCCAAACACCGTTGCAACCCCCGCAACTCCCCTAGTTGATTTCCCTTTGGCTCGGTCATCGCTCTCTCGCACGTCCTTTCTCGCCTTCAACGTCGCACCATGGTATTATTGCAAAAAACTCTATTGTTCTCTTTAATTATTATAAATAAGCTACAAAACTACACACCAATAGTCCACTTGGAATGGAACAAATTTCGACCCACAAATTAAAGTGCTACAAACTACACATCGAGGGGCCCACATGTCATGAAACAAATTTGGACCCATATACAAATTGAAAAAATAAAGGACGAGGATCGAGCATGCGACCAGGGCCTTCAAGCCGCATGTCAATAGGCAACATACGTAGAACAGCAATGTTTGTTGTACCCCCCTTTGTTCACATAATGTTTTTATATTACCACAACCTATTTAATGGATAACATGTAATATTATTTTTAGTACTATTTTCCTTCACTTACTGGTGGGTTCCATGTGTGCTCTCTCTCTCTCTCCTCCCCTTCTGCGTTTACACGCACGGGCAAACACGAAGAACTCGCGGGCGATGTTGCTGTTGACCATATCTGGACGCGTTCACAAGTTACGGCACAAGTTTCACGTACTAGCAGCACTAGTCAGTGTGTACGTGCAATGCATGTTAATTTGGAAGTATATTAAGTGCATGCGGATATTAAGTATGATATTATTTGCGTGTTATTATGTGATTAGCACTATTTTTGCATGAAATTAACTACACGCTAAACATGTTGAGCGCTCGACATTGAAGCAGTCTAGGTCGTAGGATGACAAGGAATACATGTGGCTTGATGACGTTTTATATTTAATTTGATATGGCTCTAGCAGAACATTCAATCGATCAAACCATAGATTTCGTTCAGTCTGACTCCGACTTTAAATTATATGACGATTGATATAAAATAAACGGAAATGATAAACGTTCGGATTTTAAGCATGGCAATCCGAACGTTTTTCATGGCAAATTTAAATTACGCGGCGGCGGCGGGGGCGTCTAGCGGTGGGAAGTGGCTCCTCTGTCATGCTCTCTGTGTCGTCGGGCCATTAACCGACGGCGAAGGCGGCATCTTGCGCCATGGTTGGCGTACTCCTAGACGTTGGCCTAGCTTAAAGGAAGCCCAAAATGTTCTGGACTTTGGGGCGAGTCAACTGGCGGGAGGAGGCGACTGGCGTTGGTGCAAGGAAGCGGTCGACGACAGCCATCCATGCCGCTAAGGGGGGCACTGGCACCCGCGTGGGGACAGGCGCTCTCAATGGCGCGGCAGAGACATTCATGTGCACGGGCAGCGGCACGGGCGCGCACGTCAGTGCACACGCAGGCGCATGCGTTGGCAGGTGCACGGGCACCGGCACGGGCGTGCGCATCAGTGCACGCGCAGGCGCATGCGCTGGCAGGTGCACGGGCGCGTGAAAGTCGGCGGGGACCTCATGAAACCCCGTGGTATCAAGCTCGATGACAATGTGTGGCTCCTAGCCCATCAATGCCATGGGGATGGGCGCTGGTGTAGTCGGGGTGACGGGAGCCGGAACGGGAGCGGGGACAGGCGCGGCGTCTTCCCGCAAGGCCAGTTCAGGCTCGTCCCAAAGCGCCTTATGTTCTTGAGACTCCGGATGGGTGTCTTCCTCAGGAAACTGGAAGACTAAGGGCAGATTGTCATGATGCGGCATGGCGTACGTTTAGGTCAGGCTAGTTGGAGGTAGACGATAGGAGAATCGGAGAGGAAGAGAGAAGATTGTAGCGATACCGGGTAGTGCGGGGTTGATTTTAAATTGCGGCGCCGGCGACATTAAAAGTGGGAGCAGTTGGGACGAAGGTGGGCAGCGGAGCCTGGTCAAAGGGCTCGCCTCCCGGTGAGCCTGCACAGCGGTCTGCTCGCACACCTCCTATCAGCCGGTGCAGCGGTCTGCTCGCACGCCTCCCGTCGACTCACACGCTTGCTCGGACGGCACCTGCCGATGAGAAGCGAGGACTCATGGCGGCACGTAAACGCCCACAGTTTCAATAGTGAAAGCGTTTGCCTTAACGTGACAGGTCTTTGTTCCAAAATACCTTGGCTCTTCATTTGTGCAACTTGCCATAAGCAGCTTGTTTCAAATTGAAGAAAAAACTTACGAAGTAATATTTGTGCCATATCACGTGACCATGCTCAGTTTCAAGAATTTATGCTCACTTTTAGATTTTCTGAAATTTAAGATCCTGGATTCGGAACAATATCATAACCTGCATCATGCAAAAAAAATCAAGCCGTACATCTGTCCTGTTGTATTTCTTAAGAAAGGATTTGGTCAAACATTTTGCTTAGTTAGACTTCAGACAAGTTATATATGCAGAGTAAAAGAATAATCCCTCCGTACTAGTGCATTGCCTGATATATTAACTCAAGTACTAGGCACAAACAAACGGGCTCAATTTTGTGCTCATCCTGGTGTAGTAGTAGTAGTAGTACTAGGCAATGCAGTTGACGGGTGACCTTGACGAGCGACGACCGAGGGAATTGAACCATGCTCAGCACGGTAGGTAATGTTGTCTAGTTATTAAAACATCCCTCTGTTGTTCATCGGTAGTCATTATGGACCGGGGACATGAGGGGAATTTCCTAGGGCCGGAATTCTGGCCGCCAGATATTTCGACTCGAAACATTGAGGCTCGACTGGTTGGGGTTGCCTAATGTGCGTACCACGCACGCCATCGAAGGACACGAGCCCGATTTTTTTTTTTAGGATCAACACGAGCCAAGGTCTGGCTGGTACGCCGTTGGGTCCTACCATTCGAGAATACGAAAGGAACCTTTTAAATTGCCGAACGAATCTATGTGTATTACAATGCCTGTATTTTCCTTGCAAATACTAATCTCAACGTGGTAATTGATTTATGACGAGTTGTTGAATTAGAGTGAGTTTGTGATATAGTGATCTCAACGTGGATTTCACATTTCATGGTATCCCTAGTAACTTTTCCAATGCAAATTCAAATTTAAAAGATGAACAATATGGAGGTGAGAAAACTTTGTATGTATCAAGCATATGACCACACACACACACACACACACACGAACACAACAACAATCCAATAAGTATAGTGCATCTATTTTTCCAAACCATGCATGTATGACACAAATTCAAAAATACTCCTTCTATTCCTAAATATTAGTCTTTTAGAGAGTTCAACAAGTGACTACATACAGAGCAAAATGAGTGAATCTAGACTCTAAAATATGCCTATATACATCTGTATGTGCCAGTCCATTCGAAATCTCTAAAAAGACTAATATTTAGGAATGAAGGGAGTAAAATATAAGACATCCATGGTCCTCAGTTCAATATTTAAAATGAACATGAAACTAAAACATGAATATTAAGTCTAGTACTACAGTACATGCAAATGTTGTGTTTGGGCGGAGCTTTGATTGTCGGGGGTCAACCCCTCGACCTTAGATAAAATTGTGAAGCTCTGTTTAGGGTTGTTTAGATTATATTTGTCCCCACCCCCCCCAACCACCGATTGGTTGTGCACCCCCACCTCTCCTCCTCGGGAGAATATAATGTGCCCCATACCTTAGATTCTATATGCCAATAAGAGTTGCTTGGAGCTTGCAGATCTGAGATATAGCAGCTCACATGATGTGTCTTAATATTTTTGCAGGAAACCATGATGAGTTTGAGAATTGCACACAATTTGTACAAAAACTACTTAGATGCCCTTTGATCCCATATCCAACGACATCGAAGCTCGTATCACCGTAGCATCTAAGATGAAGGAGGACATCATATTCTCCTGTATGTAAGAATATCATGTGCTACCACACCTTAGATGCTTTGGTGATACAAGCTCTTCGGAGCGTTGGATTTGTGACCCAACACCTCCTCGGTGGTTCGAATGGTTTTTTGTAGAAAAGCCCCAAAAGAGTTCGGCCCCTGCTTACAAGCACAAAGACTGCTCAGATGCCATTGGATCTCAGATCAAATGACCTCCAAGCTTGTATCACCGTAGCATCCAAGGTGTGATAGCACCTTATGTTTTCTCGCACGGGAGAATATGAGGTGCTCCCGCACCGTAGATTCTATGGTGATACGAGTTCACTGGGATCTAATGGCCCACAATAGGAGGTTTGAATGTTTTTGCAATATACGGCTGAGAGAGTTTGGGAAATGCGCAGAAAGTACAAGTACTACGCATGCGCCATCTGATCACTGATCATACGACCTAGATGCTCTTATCACCGTAGTGGGTAATTAAGCTACGGGGAGCACCTAATATGAGCAAGGGGGAGCCACTGGATCGAAGATGCAGCGGCACACACGAGGCCTGAATGTTTTATTTGCAAAAAAAAACTTTTGAGAGTTTGGAAATTGCGCATAATTACAAAGACTACTCCCAAGCCATTGGATCTCACTTCCAACAGTGTAAAAACTCGTATCACCATAGCATCTAAGCTGCGCGGTGGATATGATATTCTATGCTGCTGTCATTTTTGTTCGTAAACTTGCCAAATACGTGTAACTCATGCCGTTACTTGTCTAACCACGCAAAGTGTTTGTTCAAAAAAACCATCTTACACTGAAATATCGGAACAACACACGGGGGTCCCACTTGTCATTAATCAAATTTGGACCTAAAACTAACAAATCTGAAAGACGAGATTCGAACTGGCAACCTGGACTACAAAGCGTAAGTCGATAGCCTGAAACAACAACGGTTGTTGGCTTTGTCCCATAACTTGATTTTATATAGTATTTCGTTGAGTAGAGTAGAGGGAGTGCCTCGTCAACACGTGCATGACTGTTGACTCACTTACTGGTGGGTCCCAGGTCTGCGATCTCAATCTCTCTTCTCTCCATCGTCTAACCTTTGCACAGGCACACACGAAGAGCGGCGCTAGCTTGCCGTGGTGTTATTAAAACTAAAAAAAGCTTGGAAAATAGAAGAATCGCCTAGAACAAGAGACGTTGTGGCTGGTCGAAACGGAGCTAACCACATCTATCCTTCGTGCCACGTTTGCATGATGAAGCTGTGTGGCTAGTGTGGTGTTTTCGACCGACTGGCTAGGTCCCAAGGTCGAAACCACAGGTACTACATCTGATACAGTATATTTTTACACGCACATTTTTCCTCCGTGCCGAGATGTGGCACACGCTACCGCGCGGTTTCGGGGTCCTCCCGGCTGGTGCATGCATATATTCTTCCTGACGTGGGACGCCCTACGCGCGTTTTCTGGGTCCTCCTCAGTCATAGCACCGAAGCAAGTAAATGAGTCGTCAAATCACGAAAGACCACCTTTCCCGCCGAGTACATTAGTGAAGCACGGTGGCTAGCTAGTTGGGCTAGTTCGACCGATTAGCTAGGCCGCCGCCACATTTGTTTTTTCACCTCTTTTTTATCTACTTGCCGGCAGGTAAAATTAAATATCCACCGCGGCGTTGCTCTGGTGTTTTGGTGCGGCAGGATTTTTAATTTTTTGATTGATGGGAGTAGGCACGGCAGCAATTAGTCACGATGACTCCGCCTGTAAAACCCACTGCTCCCTGATGTGAGAAGTCGTCGACTGGTGTTTTACCATGGTGAAAACCAAAAGATTCCCCGCTCCCTCCGCCTTCCCATAGATTGCATTGCCTTTCAGCCGTTTTGCCCCCTTTGCTTCCTCTCCCCATTGCTTCTACCTGGTGCCATGTCGGTGCAGCAGATCACAGAGTCCGAGGTGAGGCTCCTGACACAGGAGCTCCATGCCAAGGATGCGGAGCTCAGGGCCAAGGACGTGGAGCTCCGTGAGCTCAAGGAGGAGAGGAGTGCCATGCTCCTCCGTTATGTGTGGGAGTTCACGGAGCTTCAAAAGCGGCAGGCGTCCACCACAAAGATGCTTCAGGCGTCAGCGGCGTTGCTGCAGAAAGTGGGAGATATGATAGGCCATCAAGGGAGCCGGCTAGAATGCGAGCGGGTCGATCGTGACGAGGTCCAGGATCGCCTCAGCCACTTGGTGAACCAAGTTGCCATGCACGTGTTGCAGCTGCGCGATGCCTACCGTCGTGCTAGCGCGATGATGCCAGCCGTCAGGCTAAACCCGTTCGACCACCTGGTCGACTTCAACGAGCTGCGGCTTCCTGACATGGTCTCCTTCTTCACCTATATCTCCGAGGAGCTGAGCCATCTCCGTGCGATGGTGGGGGCTAAGCTGGACAAGGACGGGTTGCAGGCTGTCGTCGCCGTTGCCGGGCGAATCCTTTCAGGGCTCCGTCACCAAATTCATTCGTGCCATTGGATGCCGTCTTTGACGAGCTGGCTCCCATCGACCGGGAGCGGGCTCTGCGGGCGGTTGCACCCTGCATCACCAACGTCGTGCGCCTCGAGAAGCAGAGGGACTTCGGTGGTGTTTAGGCACCCTCTGTATGGGCATGTCCATGTCTCGATGCAACATGACCGTTGGATCAAACTCAGACAGTGCAGATCAGTCACTGTAGCACAAAGCGTGTGGGTGTGTTTGGTTGCATTCTCATCTCAATATAGTTATTTCCTCTTCGTGTATTTTTGTCAACCTACTAGTGTGGACTCATGCACCCTTCATGCACTCTGCCAAACACCCAAAAGTGGGTCGAGAAGGGAACTTTTGGCTCCCATCCCGTGCACCCTTCATACACCCTGCCTAACACTATTCGTGCTTCATATGGTTCATGTTTCGTGGAGTACTGTAGCACCGTACTCTCCGTGCGCTGTGGACCTAGTTCTGTTAACATTGATCTCACCGTTCATTCTCGACCGGACAGTCGAAAAAGTGGTACTATGTTACATATAGGAGTAGTTGACATGCGCACAACATCATTTGTTATCGTCATATCTTACTACACTAGCAACAAGATTGTGTAGTACTGACGTATGAACCACTGCACATGCCTAGTAGTAGGAGCACTGTGTATGTTCAAGTGGCTGCCGTGTTTCGCACTCCTCCGTCGTAAGAGTGGAAACGCTTGCTGTAATCATTTTTTTCTTCAGAAAAAAGTGGACACGCTCTACCGAGCGAATCCTCCTCCGGCCATGCACTAAATTACTCACTTTCGCCGACGTGTGGGACATCCAGCACCTCGGTCCACCAGCCATGCACTAAATTACTCCGTAGTAGAGTGATGGTAGACTACCCCGATCGAACCACCGCAGTGATGCCCAATGAGCCGTCAAATCACAAACCCCCTCCTTTCCAGCAGTAAGTTGGACGGACGAAGCAACCATGATTTCACACTTCTCTCTTAGCTTCCTGTCTTGAAGAAAACCCCACTCGCTTCGCTTCTCCCTCATCTCGTTCCTCTTTTCACTCTTCTCTCTCAGCTTCCTCTCTTGGATGGACGCCGGAGCACCGGCCGACGTGATGTCTATGGCTCTGGCCAAAACCATCGAGGCTCATGGTACGAAGAAGCACAAGAACCCCTCCGAGACTACCGTAGACAAGCTCAAAGCCATCGCCCTGTCCAAGCCCCCCTCTCCGGGAACCCTCATTAAGAAAGTCCAGGTAATGTCTCTTGTTGACGAATCTTTTTCTCGATCTTGATCGTGTTTTTTCATCTAACACGCAGTACTAGTACTGGTAGTACAACTTTCTGGGTGATCTTGCATGTGATTTTAGTGTGCCAAATGACGGTTCTAAATTCCTCTTTTGACCAAAACATGCGAGAGGTTGACACTGATTTCTTATAGATTACTTTCAACTACTCCCTCTGTCCCAAATTTCTTGTCTTAGATTTGTCTAGATAAGGATGTATCTAATACTAAAATGTGACTTGATACATCTGTATCTAGACAAATCTAAGACAAGAATTTTGGGACGGAGGGAGTACTTTATGAACATCAATGCTACCTTTTAAGAGGGTATATTTGCCTCGGTAACTTGTGTTATGGATATTGCATGTAATCCCTCTGCTCTCATGCCTTTGAAGACATGTTCTAGTGTCTTTGTTCACTCATTTCTGTGCGTATATGTAGTCATATATGGAGTATAATATCGAAAATCATCTTATATTTCTGAACGGAGGTAGTAATAAAATATGGTTTCTGTTTGAATTAGAACCAGGTCCGCGGTGGAGATGAAGTTCTCAAAGTCATGCCATGTGAACTGGAAGACCTGATGATGAGTTCTACTGCTGAACTATCCAGCTGCTGTGTCCTTGTCGCCACGTGTCCTGAACTAGTGTTTTCCTGTAGCATTGTTGTCAGGCGTGTTCTCGAGGTTGTACTTGACCACAACAATTTCCTGGTTGTGCCTTCGATTACGAAGGGTGTGGTTCTTGTAAAGCTTCCCAACAAATCTGATGCGGCATGTCTTCATCATCATGTTTATGAGTGGAAAGTCCACTCTGTTAGGTTCTCCAAGGTTGAAAAGATGGTGATGGTGCATGTAGACATCTCACACGAAGTCCATGGCCTAGTCAGTTATGCGGGGTTCATCCCGTAGGTCGGTGGCAAGAAATAGTCTGCAGAGTTTAGTTAGTGCAACTTTGCTTGTCTGTAGTAAGTACTATTGTTCAGTACTTGATTTGTGTTTGTGAACCATGTGTTGTTTATTAGTACTGCCGCTTTTGGTGTGTGGTCAGTCCTGAGAACGGTCTATGTTAATGCCTGTCCACTCAATTCAATATGTATATTTTGAAGTATCCAGATCATATTTTTTGTGAGGACGGTTTATCAATTATGGTTACACTCCAATATCTGTATGCATTGCAGGGTTTATCGCACCCACCAGGATTTCCAGTCCCATGGATGTTCGGTCCATACGATTTGTCACGACCTTTGGACTATCCTGCTTGTGGGAGTAGGTGGGGCCCTGCATGCCACGCGTAGTTGGACGATCAATCTTCTGTTTAGTACTTCAACATAGTGATTTCCTGGTAAGTATTCACTCGTGTCACATAAAGCAAATCTTATTGATTTACTGTCTAAATCTTATTGATTTAATGTCATGTTTTCTTTCTTTTCCTGCAATTTTACGATGTAGGTTTTGCCATGTGACATTCATCACAGAATAAACCGTTTGGTTTGCTCTACGATGGCTATTTTTGCAGGTTTCACTTCTTATATCGTGTCAGTAATGAAGGCACTGTCCATAACTTATATTACTGGAAAAAATTGGATCAGTCTGTTGTCTGAGTACAAGCTGAATCCCTATGATGAACTGCAGTTTGGTTTAACAAAAACGCCACAATTATTCCTTCTCATGTTTAAAAGAAATGAAGAAAAAAACTGGATCACGGTCACGGATCCTAGTAAAGTTAGTAAGATGATCATAGCAGACCAGACACGATCGCCGCTGTATCGCATAGATCGAGCACCGACAGTTGCTCTAGAACTGACAGCGGCAGCAACTCAGTCTGATCCAGCTGAGGATTGGGCACCGACCGCATCAGCGGATCAGTCTGATCTACCGAAGGATCAGGCATCGACACTGGCACCTGCTCCGACACTGGCACCAGCTCTACAAGGAGCACCATCTCCGGCAGCAGCAACGGCTTCAGCACCTGCACCAACACTTGCACTTGCATTTGCTCCGGCCCGTGCAGTTGCACCGGCAACAGACTGGGCTGCAGTCCGTACTTCATATACCAAAGTCCTTACAAAAACCGACATGTCCACCTTCTTGGTAAGCATTGGCCGCCCAAGTGCTTCGTTCTTTTTTCTTTCTATGTTGTTTCACATGATTCACTGTGTTGATCTAACTATTTGGGTATGTCTTCTTTTTTGCAAACAGAGAATTCCTAGAGCAACGAGGGAGTCGTTCAACAATCCGATCGACCGCGGCCAAGTTTCTCTTACCATGCACAACCTTGGTGTGAATTAACCTGCTCAATATACCGTAAGTGCAAAGGATGGTCGCATGATGATTGATGCTAAAGGATGGTCAAGGTTCAAATCTAAATAATATCTTGTTGTAGGGGATGATGTCAAAATCAAACTTTCTCGGCAAGGAGAGCTGGTCCAAATCAACTTTGAAATTCTTCAGGAGCAGCACGCAACTGCTGAACTGATCTATCCTCCGAGAGATCTTGATGTAATAATCTGGCATGGTGAAACAAGTGTCCTGTGTGTATAAGTAGTACGACAGTATTATTTATCACATGGTATATCGTTGATAGAATTGCAACTCTGATTGCTGGATAGGAACTGTTGTTCGATTTCATTCCAACAGTTGCCGTGCTTTATTCAATTTTGCGTATTCGCCTTGCGACAACATCTAAAACCAGCGCCGTACCGATCGCTTGCAATATGAAAAGCGCTGAGGTAGAACACATGGGCCCGCAAACATGCAGGGTCGGCCTGCGGCCCAAAGTCCAGAACCGCGAGCCTATCTGAGTATTATATTCTCAGCTGAACCCCCATAAAAAATCTGAACCCCCATAATGCCTGTGTGTTGCAGAGGGAGTATATTTCTCGGCAAGGTGAGCCTGTGATATAAAAGATTTGTATATTTCTTTACAGAGGGAGTATCTCTCTGTCAAAAAATATATTTATGTGTAACTAGTTACTCCTGTCTTTCTACTTCCTTCCGTTGATATGTGGGGCAACCGGCAACGGGGTCCATGTGCCATATGCACAAATTAGAGTGCACAACTTCACAGTAGACACACCCCGGTCGTAGCGCCGCAGTAATGCCCAATGAGCGATCAAATCACAACCCCCCTTTCCAGCTTTAGCAGTAAGCTGGACGGACGAAGCGGCAATATTTCACTGGGCTTGAATCCCCTTCTCCCTCGTCTGCTTGTTCAGAGAAAACCCCCTCTCGGCGATTGCATAGGGTTTTCTCATGGAGAACCAGGTACGAATTCTTCATCAATCCCCGATAAATCCATGTCCCTTGGTCGTAGGTAATCCTAGGATGGCAGCCACCGCCGTTGATGCATTTTTCTTCCTACTGGATCTAGTGTGTTTCATTTGCAGTGCCCAAAGTGTGAGTACCCTACAGGTTTCTGCGCCCTCGGCGAGACGCCACACTTGTTCCTTCTCATCCTAACACAACATTTTGAAATGCGCACAGTATGTTCCTAGAATCCTCTTTTCTATCCGGGATGGTGGGGGTTTTTTGAACATGTTGTGTTCTCATATTATTTTTCCTGTAGTGTATTATTTGCTCTGCCAGAACACCTGTACTCAAGATGCTCGGCCTTGCCATCACTGAATACACTAGTTTAATGGTCACAGTGAATACAAGCCATGGATATAAGTTCCGAGTTGAGTTCATGAACCAAGAAGATCGCTGCTTTTTTTATGGTCGAACTTGGATAAACTTTCTCAAGTGTTACGGACTAAAAGTTGGCGCACGAATGTTGATGGAAATAGAAGAACCTGGTCTCATCTTCACTGCGATCTTCCACCCCGACATCGTTCCAATTGTTCATCCATGTTAGTTTTGTATCTGGTTCTTGTTTGTTGCCTCAATTACTTCTTAATCCACCTATTCTGTGTAACTAATCACAATTTAACTTTAGAAGTAGCAAAGAATTTCTCACGAAGATGCTACTTCTAACTAATATTTTCTTATAATTGGTGGCACGTGTAGGTTTTTTCAGAGTTAAGCAGTCTGCTCATTTGTCTGTAATAACTCGGCTGTTACTAATGGCACTGAAGTTGACTGGATCGACATCCACAAGTTCCTACACTTTATTGATCGTCTTGAGGTCCTTGTGGGACGTTTCAATGGTGGAAGGCCACGTGGGATATGTGTGCCACTGCTGCACTCGTTGAACAAGTCCAACTGTGTCGAGAAACTTATGGTATCAGCTGTTTTCTGTTATATATGTTGTTCGTAAACTATTGCTTATACATAGTTTTACAGTTGTGCTCTTCTTGAAACAGGAACTGCCGAGTTCTATTGTTCCTATACAGATGCCTGACCATGGTCGGGTCAGACTTGTGCTTGGTCACAACATGATGTTTATGTCGACCTACTCAATTCCCCTTGGAGGTGAAAAGATACTTATTCATGGGTGGTCTCAAATAATGAAGGCCCGTCCATCTTGGAGAATAGGGCAGAAGATTATGTTCGTGCTTTTCCATGGCTCTAAAGCGAATATCATGTTTATTGACCACGTTGTGAGATGAAGCCGCTTTCAGAAGGTTGTGGATGTGTGGGGTGGCGCCTGGGCCTTGTCCTGGGGCTTGGCGGCCTCACCCTTGGTTAACTGTAGGCAAAGTAGCACTGTTCGAGGCATGCTTTGTGCGGTTGAACCTGTATAAGTACTCATACTGCTTTCAGCTTTGGTTGTTAAGTGCCCCTGGTGGTTTCAGTTAAGGTTGTTAAGAACACCTGCTGCTTTTACAGTCCGTCGTGTTTCTTCAGTCCTGTCTTCCCCCAGCCGCCAAAACCAAACTAGCGCCGGCGGGGCCCCCTTCTTCCGCCTCCCACGGCTGGCTATGCCTCAGCGCACCCATCGCCGCCCCACCGTCTACAAAATCATTAACACTGACGTCCTCCGTGCGCTTTGGTGCGCTCGACGCGGCGCCGCCCTCTCACGTTGTTAACATGCTCAACAAACAACAGGGATCGGCAGAAGTACGTGGAGAGGATGACAGTAGGGGCCCACCACGTCAGCGTATGGAAAAATAAAATGCTTCCTCCTGGTGTTTTCTTGACATCTGGGACCCACGACATTGTGAGCGTATATAGTCAATAGACAAGAGAATAGCACAAGATCGGCGGACACCTGGGACGTAGCTATTCGAGAAGTTTTTTTTGTTTGGTATTGTTGAGACGGAGTAGGGTTTGAGCTGGGCTGTGGCCCATGTAGCCCAGGCTTATATTTTATGTTCACCATGTGACCAGCCCAACTATTTTTTCTTTGTGAAAATGAGCCTAGTTTATTTTTTCTGAAGAATACCCAATCCAGGCCTACTTATTTTTCTACGCCCTAATGGGCTGCAACTCTTTCAAGATGCCTGCAAATCTTGAAAGTAATGTGAAATGGGTTGTAAATATAAAAACAAATGACAAATTGGCAATTACTTTATAATTTCTGAATTTTTTCACATTTTCAGATTCCTATTTCACTGGGCATTAACCTAATCTAAAGATATCTTTAAAGTACTTTAAATCTGGCTCGACATTTCGGTATTAAAAATAGTTTGGAACCCACAGAAATATGCGAAATTGGCCCTGACCAACCAAAAAGATGACTGTAATAAATTGCATAAGAAGTTGCCATGACCTATATATAAATTATTAAAAAAAGAGGGAGTGGTCTAACTTGTTGGCCTGTTTAGTTGACTCGTATGCAACATTTTTTAGTTATTATATACGTCAACAAACGATTCTAGCAGACATAACCGTTGGATGTCAATCCAACGACCGTCGTGTTTCTTCAATCTCTGATCTTCTTGCTCCAGCCACCAAAGCAGCATTGGCGGGACCGCCTACTCCTGCCTCCCGTGGCCGGCTATGCTGCCGCGCAGGCCTCAGCGCCCCCTACTACTCCCACCGCTGGTCAGGGCATCCCTCTACTCACCCACACCACCTGTTATTCTGCGGCGACGGCAGCCTCACACCGCAGCCGAACCGGTGAACCCTCGTACTCCTCTCCGCGCAGGCTTCCACTGACGCGTCTTCCCCGGCTCTGCGTCGTCCCCTTCCTAGGCCTCACCGTCGTCCACCGCCGTGGTGCTCTCGGCGCGGCGTGGTTAATGTGGTCAACGACCGACTTCCATCGGAAGAGTACTGTATGTGGAGAGGCTGACAGCTGGGTCCATGGAAGCCGCAAGGAAGTGCCTCCTTATTACGCGGAAAATAATTATTCCTCCACCTGACAGCAGGGACCCACCGGATGGGCCACCGGTATTTCGCGAAAAAAAATGTTTCCCCTGACTGCTGGGACCCATAGGACGGGCCACCATATTTCACGAAAAAACGTTCCCCCCGCTGTCAGCTCGGACCCACCGGAAGTGCCTCCTTATTACGCACAAAAAAATGAATACCCCCTGCTACCTGGGACCCACCTTGGTGGGAGGCTGACTTGTGGACCTACTAAGTTCACTGGGACGGAGGCCTTTGTCAACTTTAGTCAATATATGAATGATTATAGCTCCAGTGACCGTACCAGTGTCCATCCAACGGCCGTAGTGCTTCTTCAACCTCTGGTCTTCTTGCTCCAGCCGCCCAAAGCAGCACCGGTCGTGCCGCATGCTCCTGCCTCACGTGACCGGCTATGATGCCGCGGAGGCCTCACCGCCCCCTACTACTCCCACCGCTGGCCAGGCCATCCCTCTACTCACCCACACCCCCTGTTATTCTGCGGCGGTGGCAGCCTCACACCGCAGCCAAACCGGTGAACTCTCATACTCCTCTATGCGTGGGCATCCACTGTTGCGTCTTCCCTAGCTCCTCCTCGTCCCCTTCCTAGGCCTCGCCGTCGTCCACCGCCCTGGTGCTTTCGGCGCGGCATGGTCAACGTGGTCAAGGAACGACTTCCATCGGACGTGGACTATACATGGAGAGGTTGACAGCTGCGTCCACGGCCGCAGCAAGGAAGTGCCTCCTTATTACACCGAAATAATGATTCCTCCACCTGACAGCAGGGACCCACTAGACGGGCCAGCGTATTTTGCGAAAAAAACGTTTCCCCCTGACTGTTGGGACCCACCAGCTACATCTTCGCACGCAAGGAAGTGCGTCCGGGTAAAAAAATGATTCGCCCCCCTGACTGCTGGGACCCACCAGCTACATCTTCACATGCAAGGAAGTGCCTGACAGTCGGGACCCACCTGGTCGAAGCATATGTAGCGTTGTCATTCTGGTCGCGAATGTGTACGTACATATATACTGGTCGATGTAGAGGCGTGCATGTGTCATAGTAGAGGCGCGCACGTGTCGTAGTAGAGGCGTGCATGTAGCATGTACATGTACGTATAACGGCCAGGGTGCAAGAAAGAAAATACGGCCACGTACGTACATACGGGCAGGGTCTCGGATGCCTACTCACGCATACGTACGGCCAGGGCTCGTGTACATGGCTGGGTCGGAACGGAGAAACTGCGTCGGCGTCGTGTTCATGGGGAGAAAACAGAATGCGTCGTGTTCATCGGGAGGCAACGGAACGCATGGGATCCAACCGGCTTGGACGGAATAGGCGTTGGAAACGAGGCCTGGCGTACCGCACAACGGAGAAAACGGTCTTGTGTTCGACCGGCCACGTTCGAAACGGGATCCTGTTCATCAGGAAGGGTCTGGCGTACCGCAAAACGGAGGAAACGGACAGTCGAAACGGGGTCTTGTTGATCGGGAGGGGTGTGGCGTACCGCAAAACGGACAAAACAGACTTGTGTTGGAGCGCTAAGGTCGAAACAGGGGTCCTGTTCATCGAGAGGGGTGTGGCGTACCGCAAAACGGGACTCCACGGGATACTGTTCATCTCCACTGTCGACCTCCTCCAGCCTCCACGGGCTACTATTCATCCACCGTCGACGTCCTCCAGCCTCCACCTATGACTGTTCATCCATGGGCTCCTGTTCATCTAGCCTCCACCCTGCGCTACTCCACCGGCTACTGTTCAACCGTCCCTCTCCACGGGCTCCTGTTCAACCACCCCTCCACGGGCTACTGTTCATCCACCCCTCCACCCTCTACTGTTCATCCAGCCCTCCACGGGGTCGTCCTGTTCATCCAGCCCTCCACGGGGTCCTGTTCATCCAACCCCAACCGGCTCGATCGATCAGGGTCCTGTTCATCCGGAGGCAACG